>NC_079211.1:93896937-94184437 GCF_029633865.1 Lampris incognitus | reverse complement strand
TCCTCTCTCCACCTCACCTGTTTTCACCCTCTCCTATTCTTTCCCCATCTGGGTCTTCACCGTTTCTCCATCACTTACTGAGTTCTCTCACACCATACTATTGCCTCCTCATCTCATCTTTCTCTCTGACCTATTCTCTCGCCATCTCTTCCCCATATCTTCCTCTTTTTCCAACTGGAACGGCAAGTGCTGCTTCAGTCCCCCCCGCAAAATAGTCTCCAAGGGGATGCATGAGATGCTCCCCCCATGCGCGCCCTTTCAAAGGTATCTCGTTGTTTCCATATGGGTTCTCATTCGTTGTGCAATGTTCATGCTTGAGGTACAGGGCACAAGGTGAGACATGTCCCTTTGGACACTGTTGTGTTCATCAATATTGTGCTGGGACAATGATTGCTGAGTCCGCCTCAGTGCAGTTTATGCTGCTGGGAATTTGCACATTTACCAACAAAGGTTAGTTTTTTTTCTTACCTTCTGGCAACATATGTCGAACTGCTTTGGTGATTTCCATTTATTGACACATGCCATGACACACAGATCGCCATCAAGATGTCACCGCAGACGGTTCTTATATTCTCTAAACCAGTGTTTCTCAACCGGGGGTCCGCGGACCCCTAGTGGTCCGTGGTGTAATTGCAAGGGGTCCGTGAAAATAAAATATCTTTAAAAAAAAGATCCTATGACATTTATAGAAATAGGATTATTTTACTCAAATGTGACTGAGACCTTTATCTACCTAAACTATAAAGGGTAACAGGACTTTTTTCTCTAATTACATCTGTTTCACAAGTGTAATTTATTGTATTTTAATAAGAGATCTCGCTCCCATTTGCATTGTTAAAAGTTACTGCATAAAAATTCTGTTGTTACATATATCTGAAAGTTACTGAATACATATTCTGTTTTGTTACATATATCTGAAAGTTACTGAATACATATTCTGTGTTGTTACATATATCTGAAAGTTACTGAATACATATTCTGTTTTGTTACATATATCTGAAAGTTACTGAATACATATTCTGTTTTGTTACATATATCTGAAAGTTACTGAATACATATTCTGTGTTGTTACATATATCTAAAAGTTACTGCATAAGAATTCTGTTTTGTTAACTATATCTAAGTTACAACTGAAAGCTCTTATTTTTGCCCCAAAGAGTGAATAAATGCTATAATGCTATTGAAAATGCAGTTTCTACTGTTTCTATCAAATTGCAACCCCCCTCCCCCAATATCAGGTGGAGGGGTCCTCAGGGTAGATCAAAAATACGCAGGGGGTCCAGGACCCCAAAAAGGTTGAGAACCACTGCTCTAAACCATTGCACTTCATCACCTCTTATTTGGCCTGTCTGTAGTCAATCCATGTGTATATCTGAAGATTGTCGTGTTGTAGTCGATGTATGTGTACGAGAAATTCCATGCATGTGCAAATCTACATGGCCAATAAACATGATGCTAGGGGGCCTTCGGGTGGCGTGGCAGTCTATTCCATTGCCTACTAGCACGGGGAACAGCGGTTTGAATCCCCGCGTTACCTCTGGCTTGGTCGGGCATTCCTACAGACACAATTGGCTGTGTCTGTGGGTAGGAAGCGGATGTGGGTATGTGTCGTGGTCGCTGCACTAGCACCTCCTCTGGTCAGTCGGGGCGCTTGTTCAGGGGGGAGAGAGAACTGGGGGGAATAGTGTGATCCTCCCACGCGCTACGTCCCCCTGGTGTAACTCCTCACTGTCAGGTGAAAAGAAGCAGCTGGTGACTCCACATGTATCTGAGGAGGCATGTGGTAGTCTGCAGCCCTCCCAAGACCAGAGGAGGGGCTAGTGCAGTGACCAGGGCACATACCCATATCCGGCTTCCCACCTGCAGACACGGCCAATTGTGCCCGTAGGGACGCCCGACCAAGCTGGAGGTAACACGGGGATTCAAACAGGCGATCCCTGTGTTGGTAGACAACAGAATAGAATAATTTGTCAAAAATACACATTTGTTTGTGAAAACCTTACGACTCTCAAACTTTACTTGAGAGTTACATAAAAGCTTATTTTGTATCTTCTTAATTTCCCTTGACATAGTGGTCGAAAACAATTTTACTTCCCCCTCCTTATAATGCAAAAAGGGGTTTGGTCTGTCAGGCTACTGTGATGTTAGAAGTTTAACATCTAGCCATTAAACTTTCAAAATGGCCTGTGGTCAAAAGTCAGGTGCTCAGAAACGCAGAGAGAAACGAGAAAGAGAAAACGATAGCAGAGCTGCAAGGGACCTTACAGCCGGGTCTTTGAGAAAAGATAGAGAAGTGATAGATGCAGCTGCGACAAGTACAGCCCTGCCTGCAACGGGGGTGCAGGCTATTAATGGAGAGCAAGGAGAGATGTCCATTTAGCTAGCTTAAACAGTTAGCGAACACGCCACTAATGCTGCCACCTAGCTTTAACTTTAACGTCCAGTTATTGAGTTTGTACAAAAGCACAACACAACGCGTCCTCTGACAGAGAGGGCCTGAGTCCGGAGATGGAGGTAGCTGTGTCAGAGAGGAGAGAAAGAGAGGAGAGGAGGAGAGACCCAGCCTGCAGATGAGATCAGGGTGGGAGAGGCAAGCTGCCCGAGAGAGGAGACGGAGGGAGACACAGAGCCCACCCCGAAGTCAGAGCAGCAGGTGGATGATGCGAGCACAAGCGAAAACAGACTCTAATATGATTGAATTTTGGTGGTGTTGCTACCCTTTCAATTAGCCTATATTTGGATTAAACAGTGTGTGGGAGAGGAGAGCTCTTTGGTTGTGCGCTAATGGAACATGTGTTGCATGTGTGTGTGCTTTACTGCCGGTCAGCAACCTGTGCAGTCGGGACCGGGGAGAGCTTTGGAGATCGTCTTGTCCTGGATTCAAGAGCAAGACACACAGCAAGCCTGGTAGTATGCATATGCAAATCGATCATGCGTTGTATTATTATATCATTACAGGTAAAAAAAAAAAGTCTAGTTACCGGCTAACATGAACCCTGACTGCACCATTTGTTTGAAAAACAAATTCTTTTCCAGCAACCCCATCAATGTAGCCTACACAGCGCTGTAGTCTCAGCTATAACGCACACCCTCAACGTTATCGCACACCCGCTTCTCAGTCACATCAGTCCACCTGTTACTGGGCAACAGCTGAGGCCATATTTATGAAACATCTTAAGGCTAAAAGTAGCTCCTAACTGGCCAATTTAGGAGTAAATCCCCAAAAACAGTAGGCATGTCACTCCTAATTTCAAGACTCCTGAGTTGTTTTTTTTCCCCAGCTAACAGTGATTCATGAAGCAGTTCAGCTCTAAAACTGGCTCCTAAATGCCAAACAGTAGGAGTTGTCTAGAGGACTCCCAAGTCACTAAGACCAAATCAGAGCAGCCCCAGAGATGGATGCTGCCACTAACAGCTGCTGCTGTTGGACTGGAAGCTGATCACAGGTCCAAATGTCCTTTATTTCCTTTCATGGACAAGTTGTGAGAGAAATAAAAGCTGGTCTTGCGTTTGTGCGGAGAGATGTCCGGCTTGTCCCCGTCAGCCATGGTCATTCTACATCATTAGGCTAATGAAAAGGCTGCATTTAAATAACCTATAAAGCCTACACGATGATAATTTTAGAGGGACTATATGTGTAAGCGGCTGCATTATTTCCCTGAAAATAAAGCCGACTTGATCATCAGTATTCTATTTTGATGCCATGTATGTAATCATATACTATATTTTATGTATGTAATCAGTGGTGCAGACATTTTCTTTAAAAACAAATTATTCACGGGCGGCATGGTGGAGCAGTCATTAGTGCGGTTGCCTCAAAGCAAGAAGGTCCTGGGTTCCAGCCCCGGGGTCGTCCTCTGTGTGGAGTTTGCCTGTTCTCCCCCCGTGTCTACATGGGTTTCCTCCCACAGTCCAAAGACATGTAGGTCAGGTGAATCGGTGTATGAAATTGTCCCTAGGTGTGAATGTGTGTGTGTGTGTGGGCCCTGTGATGGACTGACGGCCTGTCCAAATGACTGCTGGGATAGGCTCCAGCATCCCCACGACCCTGAGAGCAGGATAAGCAGTTTGGATAATGGATGGATGGATGGAAATTATTCATTTTACTATGGCAACATGATTTGTGCCTCCCGCATTGCATTGCTAGTCTACTGTATGTTGTTCATTTGACAGAAACATGTTGCGGTCGAACGCCAACAGAATACATTGTTTTCATTGTCCTTTCTGTTGGGCACCTTACAAGAGATTTTTTTTTTGTGGATGCAGCCAATCAAACAGTTTTTATAGTCTACCATATAGGATCACATTAGAAGCCCTTCCAAAGTGTTTCGGGAACCCATCCAATCCAAACTAGTCTCTGTCACTTGTTCCTCCCCTTTCTGACTTCCTTTTCACCTTCATTTCACTCCTATATCTAAATCTTTCTCCCTCCCTTCTAATCTTCTAAACTGTCTAATTAATTACAACATACAACATATATATATATATATATATATATATATATATATATATATATATATATATATATACATAGTTGGGGGTTTCTTTGGCTTTTGAAACGGCTCTAAAACATCAAAATCACGGTTGCCTCGTTACCCTCTACTTTGAAGCTACTGTAAGCATCAAGTTTGGGCTCATGTTTTTCATCCTTGTGGAGAGCTATATATCAAAGGCTCTACTTTCGTGTAGCAAGCGACCAGGTGACCAGATGAGTCAGTATTAATTAAAGCGGGTCTGGCTATACTACGGCCTTTACTGCAGTTCTTTGTTCCCAATAGCTGTGTTCAGTCAGCCTGTATGGTAGGCTCTGCTTTGCAAGCAATACAGCTGGGATTTGAAAATAATGAATATGTTTTGTGTGCCAGAAACTGCACGGGCAAATAAAGGAGAGACAGTCATTACCGTGAGTTAACTTATGACCCAGCTTGTGGTCAGCTTTGGTGAGATCTGTAATTTGGGGAAATGGAGTTAACTCAGCTGCCCTCCTGCCAGTTATCAGCAAGGATCTCTGGTCAGTGGAGACGCTGGCTGTGTGCCACACAGACAACAGTGTGGCTAAACCTTCTCCAAGATATAACTAAACACCAATTAGGCTGTTGGCCAAGTAATCTCTAGACGCCCATGATTGTTACAACACTTTATCTGTTGATTACTCTGACAGCGGTAGCTACTTGGTCTTACCTTGGTCTTTTGTGCTAAATCCTGCCCGAATGCCTCTTACGTTTACGATTAACACACCTTTTTCAACACACTTTTGCAGAACATTGCACCGTCCCACTGACAACATGATTGGCATGATGGATCCCTCAAAATCTCTTGCCAATTTTTTTTTTGGATCAAGATCTAAAATAGGAGCAACCTCTAGCATTTTATACAACATATTCTGTTCATTTAACGGTGATAACACTTCTGTTGACCCAATACGGTGATCATTTTGTTATTACAAATTGGTCAACCAGTGAAACTATATGACAGTCTACAGGGACACTGTCTGCAGTATGACGAAACTCTGCACAGTGCTGAAGTGTTAAAACTGCATCGTTTCTGTTGAGTCATGGCTATGTATGTATGGTGTATGGTGTCATTCAGCAGTCGCACTGTGAACCATTGTCCCTGCCCTGTCAAAAGAGGATAAGTTTAAGGACACAGTGGGGATATATACCCAGAAGTTGACTGCAAGATTGTGCAAAATCCTGCTTTGCCACTCTGACTCAGACAGTGTGAGGAACCCCCCTCCCTTTGCCTAATTCCTCCTTCTTCTCCATTCACCCACATCAGTTCCTGCAGTTTTCCCTCTTCGCTCCGGCTCTTATCTCTTGCCCTTTTCTCTGATTTCTTATTCTCTCTCATTTTTTGTGTCTCCCCACCTGTAATTTCCTTCACTTCACCGCACTCTTTGTTCTGCCTTCCCTCCAACTGTTCACCACTCTCCTCCTCTCCATCGGTCCTTTGCGGTGCCTCCTCCCACTCTCAACCTCTGTTTTCTGATGTGCTCTAATTCTCTACACCTCTCTCATTTTTTCCTGCCTTCCTCCCCCAATCCTCCTGACACCCGAACCCATCCCTTCTCTCTTTTGCCTGACTGACCCTTGTCCCGTTTCTTTTTCCTCTTCATCTCTCCCACTCACTTTCCTCCCCCTCTTCCTATTTCTTATTCATCACTCTCATTCTTGCTATTACCTCTTTTTGTCCCCCCTTTTACTCCCCAGTTGTACCTGGCCAATTACCCCGCTCTCTCGAGCAGTCACGGTCGCTGCTCCACCCCCTCTGCCGGTCCAACCACGTCTCCTCCGATACATGTGGAGTCGCCAGTCACTTCCTGACAGTGAGGCGTTTCACCAGGGGGACGTAGCACATGGGGGGATCACGCTATTCGCCCCAGTCCCCCTCCCCCATAAACAGGCGCCCTGACCGACCAGTGGAGGCGCTAGTGCAGCGACCAGGACACATACCCACATCAGGCTTCCCTCTCGCAGACACGGCCAATTGTGTCTGTAGAGAGGCCCGACCGAGCTGGAGGTAACACGGGGATTCGAACCGAAGATCCCTGTGTTGGCAGGCAACGGAAAAGACTGCTGTGCTACCCAGACGTCCCTATTACCCCTTTTCTCTCATTCCCTCCTCTTTACCGCCCCTCACTCCTTTTTTCCCCTCTAAATCCACTATCCCTACTTATACCCTTCCCCCTTTCCCCCTTCCATTATCCTCCCTCTCTTCTCCTTTCATCTTCCTCCTGATCTCGGTGACACTTTGGGCCTGACATTTAATCCTAGCAAACTTGCACATGCCAACACCCGTCCAGACTGACAGAATAATCCTGGAAGACTCACATCATGTGTGCGAGTGTCTGTGTGTGTGTATCCGTGTGTGCATATGTGTGTGCATGTGTGTGTGTGTGTGTGTGTGTGTGTGTGTGTGTGTGTGTGTGTGTGTGTGTGTGTGTGTGTTTATGCACAATTTCAAAGAAAGGGATCTGCCAGCGTCTTAACGATGTCAAAGGAGTCGGTCTCTCATAGGTGATGTTTTCAGACAGCGTTAGAGAGAGGAGCGAGGGAGCAAGCAAGGGCAACATCGTGTTAGCAATACTTGCCAAGGAGTAAATGAGAACGTTAGAGAATCAGAAAGAGACTTAGAACAGAATTAGTGTCAAAAGAGAGAGCGAGAGAGAGAGCGAGAGAGAGAGAGAGAGAGAGAGAGAGAGAGAGAGAGAGAGAGAGAGAGAGAGAGAGAGAGAGAGAGATGAAAAAATAAAAAGGAGAAAAGAGGAAAAGAGGATAGAGTGCACGACTGTCATTGAGAGGCAAAGGCAAAGTAAAAATCAAGAGAAAGAGACAAAGGCGAAAGAATGAGCATTCTTCTTTCCTTTCGTAAATCATGTAAACATCAAACCCTGCAGGAATTGAACCCTCCAATCTGGTTGTTAAGCACACAAGTCCGTCTCTTTAAGCACATTGAGTCTTTAAGCTCGCTCTCCTGATTAACGCTGAACATTTGGGAGGATTTTGCCTCAAGCACTGGTTAAGAGGCTCCAGATTTGTGTGCATCATAAATGTCATATTATATTTCAGAGCAGGATAGATTTGTAGGACCCCCCCTCCCCCTCCCTCCCCCTCCTCCAAACCGCTTATCTTTAACCACTTCAGACCTTCCCCTACTCACTCACTCGCCTCACACACTGACATTTACCCTCATGTTGAGCTGAAACATGTGCTTGGATCCGGCCCTTCATAAAAAGGTTGGTGACTGAGCGGATCTAAAAATATACGCTCTCCGAAGACGCCACACACCCCCCCCCTCTCCCTCTTTCCTTCTGTTGTACCCGGCCAATTGCCCCACTCTTCCGAGCCATCCCGGTCGCTGCTCCACCCCCTCCGCTGATCCGGGGAGGGCTGCAGACTACCACATGCTTCTTCCGATACATGTGGAGTCGCCAGCCGCTTCTTTTCACCTGACAGTGAGGAGTCAGGTGAAAAGAATCGCAAGGGAGATGTAGCGCGTGGCAGGATCACGCTACTCCCCCCAGTTCCCCCCCGAACAGGCGCCCCGACCGACCAGAGGAGGCGCTAGTGCAGCAACCAGGACACATACCCACATCCGGCTTCCCACCTGCACACACAGCCAATTGTGTCTGTGGGGAAGCTTGAACAAGCTAGAGGTAACACAGGGGATTCGAACCGGCGATCCCCGTGTTAGTAGGCAACGGAATAGACCGCTACGCTACCCGGACGCCCCTGTTAGACAGCACATTTTCTGCAGTTTATCGATCAACATTATAATCCTTATTGGCAAGAAAATGGGCAAAATACATTTTTGTGTACCCCTCCCACTATTCCCTCTAATTCCACCACCTGGGAACGCCGATGCAGCCTCATCAAGGTAGGATTTCACCGAAATAAACAGAGATGCAAGTAAGGCCTGCTCTATCGCCAAGTGTCTCCGATGTGTCGGCTTGCTTTTCTGAGCTGTTAGCTCTGCTGAACCGCCACAAAAGCCTGTGCTTTACAATGCCCGGTGTGAAGTGTCTGGTCAGGATATGTTGCAAATAATGCATAACGTTGACTCCTCAACTGAGAATGTGCAGTCAATACGAGAGCCACTTCCAATAACACAAGACCATGATCCCCAGTCGGACTCTACAGCAAAGTCACACAACATTTGTGCTTGACATCAGTGCCACTGTGTGTCTGTATTGACCCAGAAATCAGTGCACATGCTATTGATGAGCAAACTCACTCACTATTTAGCTGTGTGTGTTATTGTTTTTATCATAGTCTCTGTAAAAGATGCTTCTCTTATGGATGTGCAGATCAACCATCCATCCATCCATCCATCCATTATCCAAACCACTTATCCTGCTCTCAGGGTTGCCAGATGCTGGAGCCTATCCCAGCTGACACACACACACACACACACACACACACACACACACACACACACACACACACACACACACACACACACACACACACACACACACACACACACACACACACACACACACACACACACACATTCACACCTAGGGACAATTTAGTACGGCCAATTCACCTGACCTGCATGTATTTGGACTGTGGGAGGAAACCGGAGCACCCGGAGGAAACCCACGCAGACACGAGGAGAACATACAAACTCCACACAGAGGACGACCCGCGACGACCCCCAAGGTTGGACCACCCCCGGACCCTCTTGCTGTGAGGCGACCGCGCTAACCACTGCGCCACCGTGCCGCCCCCAAGTGCTAGCTTTTACAAGCAAATTCTAGCCAAAGGACAGATGAACCAATATTTCTCCAACATAACCCCTCCCCCCACCCCACCCCGTCTCTCACACCCCTCTTCCCCGCCCTCTTGACTTGCACAACTTCGCTCCTCTTTTTCTCTTTTCTTTCCCGGCCTTCTCCTCGACCGCACCATCCTACCTTCTAACTCTCTCTAATTTCATCGCAACCTTCCTGGTCATTCTCTCCTCTTTCTCATCGCTCAATCGTAGGCTTGTCCTTTGTGTCTCTCCTCCTCTCCTTATTTTATGTTCACTCCATCCCCTTCAACTCCTCCTTCTGCTTCCTTCCCTCTGCTCCTCATTTCAACCCCTCCCGTGCCTCCCTCTCAATCAACCCTTCTTCTCACCCTCCCCCTTCCCTTTCCTCCCCTCCATTACTTTCACCTTCTGCTTGGCTCTTGCCTCTTACTATCCATTTGTCTTTTTGCCTCCTGCTCTCCTTTCCTACCTTCTCATTCCATATTCATCCCCCTCCCATTTCCTTTCCACGCTCATCTCCTCCCCCTTTCAAGCCATGATGAATTCTGGAGGTTGTTCTGCTCATTTTAACCGAGGCAGCTCAGTAGCTGTTTAGCTCTTCTTCTGCCCTCAGTGCTGCTGCTCTAGCAATGGTCCTCTGTGGAAGACCAGACTGAAAAGCTTAAAAACACTACCTGCCTACACGTGACCCCCCCCTCTCTCTCTCACTCACTCACTCACTCACTCACTCTCACACACTCACTCACACACACACTCACTCACTCTCACTCACGAACTCACTCACTCACTCACTCACTCACTCACTCACTCACTCACTCACTCACTCACACTCACTCACTCTCACTCACTCACTCATTCTCACTCACTCATACACACACACTCACTCACTCACTCACTCACTCATTCTCACTCACTCATTCTCACTCACTCACTCACTCACACACACACACTCACTCACTCACGCACTCACTCACTCACTCACACACACACACTCACTCACTCACTCATTAGCACGCACACACACACACTCTCACTCACTCACTAGCACACACACACACTCACTCACTCACTCACTCACTCACTCACTCACTCTCTCTCTCTCTCACTCACTCACTCACTCACTCACACACACACTCACTCACTCACTCACTCACTAGCACACACACTCACTCACTCTCTCACTCACTCACTTACAGACACTCACTCACTCACTCACTCACCCACTCACTCACTCACTCACACACACACTCACTCACTCACTCACTCACTCACTCACTCACTCACTCACTCACTCACTAGCCCACACACACACACACACACACACACTCACTCACTCACTCACAGACACTCACTCACTCATTCACTCACTCACTCACTCACACACACACACACTCACTCACTTACTCACTAGCACACACAAACACACACACTCACTCACTCTCACACACACGCACACACACACACACACACACACACACTCACTCACTCACTCACAGACACTCACTCACTCATTCACTCACTCACTCACTCACACACACACACACTCACTCACTTACTCACTAGCACACACAAACACACACACTCACTCACTCTCACACACACGCACACACACACACACACACACACACACTTGAATAGACATGAATATACAAATTTATCACCCGTACTGTAGCAGCGCAAATACACACACGCACACACACACACACACACACATACAGATCTACAAACAGCCTTGTTATGCTGGAAAGACGATGGGTCTAATGAATAAATAACTGGGAAACTTGCTCATTTAACAGCATTGCTACAATACTGTATTCATAAATATATGTTCCTGATTCCTGATGCCTAATCCAGCAACTCAAATACACGTTATGCTTGTGTGTGTGTGTGTGCGCACGCTTGTGTCCTGTCTGTTTCTGTCTATCTATCATGTGTCCTTTGTCTCAATTTTACTTATTTCATATCATCAGTCTGTCCACGTAGAATAAAGCACAGTGAGCACCGTCCCTATTGTCCTCGTTTTCTCTGCATCCCGATCTCTATCTCTCTATCCATGATCTCTAGTGACTAATTGCTCTTTGCCCCCCTCCAATTTCTCTGCCAACCTCTTTCCCTCCTGCTCCATGTCTCTCTACCAGACACTCTCCCCCCTCGCTTCACTTTGAGGCTCTCTCTATCATGGTCTCTTCTTCTCTCCCGGACCTCTTTATCTGTCTCTCTCTCTTTCTACATGTCTCTCAATCTGTCTCCCTCCCTTTCACTGCTCCATCTGTCTCCCCTCTTCTTTCTGTAGACTCTCCCTCAAGGCCTCTCCTTAGTGCTTCATCCCCCCATGGAATACCTTCTGTTCCAAACCAGTACCCACCTCGCATTCATTACTAACACACTCACACATGCACACACACTCAGTACACAGACACGATGCATGCATGCTTTTGTATGCTCGAGCATGCATGCTCACTCATTACCAGCAGTGTGCGGCAAGTCAGTTACGAAGTCATAAATAAATAAGCACAATAAAGTTCCCTCCATCTGCATACCTATCAGCAATGGGCAGTCCTAAGGGGCCAAGCGCATGTGCACAGTCTCACACACACACACACACGCACACACACAACAGAGTATGTTTCCATGGGGTGGGGCAGTAATAATGGTCAACTAATGAATACCTGTGTTGCATTAATAGTTTCATTATACAGATATCAGTCTCAATAACTGCATGATGGATGGTGGAGAGTCCTTGCGTGTGCATGTACATAAAGGAATGTAAAAAAATAAAAAATTCAAAATTCAAAAAGGAGGTGACCTCACACAACACTTTACAATACATCCATCTTAGCAAGTTGTGTCTGCATGTTCAAATTCTGGACGATACATTGCCTATATAAAACCTTGCTTGAAATTACCTACTGTTGGCGCTCATCTGGGACAATGCAGAAATGTCCTGTGCCACTCGGGGAATCTTTACAGTTCCTTTCTGGTGGACTGGCTGGCGTATGTAAACCAGTACCGGGGCGACATACTATCTTCCAGTGGAAGGAAGGTCACATGGGACTACTGCAGCAATGGGGGTCATATTTTAGAAACTCATAAGGGTTAAAAACAATTCACTTGAATACTGTGTACACAGCTTTCATACCTATCCAAGTGGGTGCATGCATTTAATGATAGCTGAATACATGTAAGGATAACTGAATACATGTAAGGATAGCTGAATACATGTAAGGATAGTTGAATACATGTAAGGATAGCTGAATACATGTAAGGATAGCTAAATACATGTAAGGATAGTTGAATACATGTAAGGATAGCTGAATACATGTAAGGATAGCTGAATATGTGTAAGGATAACTGAATACTTGTAAGGATAGCTGAATACATGTAAGGATAGCTGAATACATGTAAGGATAGCTGAATATGTGTAAGGATAGCTGAATACATGTAAGGATAGCTGAATACATGTAAGGATAGCTGAATACGTGTAAGGATAACTGAATACATGTAAGGATAGCTGAATACATGTAAGGATAACTGAATACATGTAAGGATAGCTGAATACATGTAAGGATAATTGAATACATTTAAAGATAACTGAATACATGTAAGGATAGCTGAATACATGTAAGGATAGCTGAATACATGTAAGGATAACTGAATACATGTAAGGATAACCGAATACATTTAAGGATAATTGAATACATTTAAAGATAACTGAATACATGTAAGGATAGCTGAATACATGTAAGGATAACTGAATACATGTAAGGATAACTGAATACATGTAAGGATAACTGAATACATGTAAGGATAGCTGAATACATGTAAGGATAACTGAATACATGTAAGGATAACTGAATACATGTAAGGATAACTGAATACATGTAAGGATAACTGAGTGCATTTAAAGATAACTGAATACATGTAAGGATAATTGAATACATGTAAGGACAACTGAGTACATTTAAAGATAACTGAATACATTTAAAGATAACTGAATACATGTAAGGATAATTGAATACATGTAAGGACAACTGAGTACATTTAAAGATAACTGAATACATTTAAAGATAACTGAATACATGTGTGTGCTGGCCATGTAATAAGCTTTCATGCTATTTTCATACATGTAAAATATGCGTCTATGCATGTCGGTGCCTATTTATGCAAGTGTGCAAATTTGTTGAGATGCTAATGAGATGTTAATGTGTTCAAGATAGCTATTTACCCGGGATGCACCAATATCACTTTTTTTGCTTCTGATATAGATTCTGGGTATGAATCTCAAAGTGCCAGCTGATACCGAGAACTGATCCGATCCATTGCTGTTGCTGAACAGTGCAGACTTGGACCATTAGTTTAGGATCAATGGGCCAAATAATTGAGATAGAATCCGTTCTTTTTTAATTTTCACATTTTTTTTTTCCTCTCAGCCTTTAAGAAATAAAAGTTCCCATGTGCTAAAAATGCAGTGAATCAAGCAATTTTGCATTTATTGCACTCATGGCTTTTAGTATCTGATGTCAGTCTTGGGTAAAATCGCCGAAACCCGTGCTTCATTTTACCCTGATATCAGGTTGATATCTGATACCAGTACTGGTGCATCCCATCTATTTACATCTAATAATTACAGTTACTAGTGTGATAACCACTAATTGCCATAAACACCACCTGATAATGTGTGCTGTATTACATGGCACAATGTTGTGTAAACTTACTGAAACTTGATCAGGATAAAAGCAGCAGGCAGAAGGATAATTATCAGTTTAATGTAAAATGTAATAGGCTCTCTTGATAGCGTTTAACTAGAAAGCGGATATCACAAGGTGGCAGCTGCACAGAAATGTACTATATCACAAGAACTACCTCATTTACTCACATAAATACTAATGTGGGGAAATGCAAAACACCCAATCTGCAGCCAGAGCTATGCTGCCAGCCAAGCAGCCGGCTAGAGAAGTTCATTTGAAAGCAAGCATGTCAGCAGAACCCCTTCACACTCATGCAACCCACACACCTCTCCTCTCTCTGTCTCTCTGTCTCTGTCTCTCTCTCTCTCTCTCTCTCTCTCTCTCTCTCTCTCTCTCTCTCTCTCTCTCTCTCTCGCCAGCCAGCAACAACTCTGTTGTTTTATTCATCACTGCAGTAAGTCAGGTGGCCCCGAGGATCCAACTCCCACACTGTCATGTATAGGAGATATAGATAACAGGACGCATCTGTTTGGGTATGCTATGCCTGCACTCTGCACTGCACTGTGTGTGTGTGTGTGTGTGTGTGTGTGTGTCTGTGTGTGTGTGTGTGTGTGTGCAGGAATGGGGGTAAGTGTGTATGGTATTTATGTATTTCTGTGAAAGGGTGTCATCGAACATAGCTCGCAGTGGTTTCTGTCTTTATAAAATGTGTGGGGTGGCGTTTGTACTTTACATGTGTGTATGTTTGCGCTTTCGAGCGTGTGTATATGTGCATGTTTGTGTTTTGCTAATCTAACCAATAGGTATAAGTTTACACAGTTAAAGCAGCTGAGTTTTTTTTACTTCCTGTGGCAGCTGTGCGAGGCTATTTCACAGGCATATCCATGGGTGCATTAACAAATGGGCCTGCCGGGCCCAGGTGCCCAAGGGCTCAGGGGCCCCTTAACCAGAGCCTCTGTGTGAAACCACTGTTATAATCTTTGCATTTCTTGTCGCATAATCAAAGAGCTTAGTCAGTCATCTCAATAACAGAGCCCAAAAGTCCTACTGAAACACTGAGAGAAACTGTAGGTGAATGTAGTATGTCTGAGGTAATGTGCTGCTGGCCTTAATTGCGCATACGTGCGCTGTAAACTCTGCTGAGGTACAGGTGAAGTTATTGGTTATTGTGCTGTTGGCTGCAAGTCAGTGCACCTGCCCTGCTGGTGGGGTAGGGGGCTTTTATGCATCTGTGCCCAGGGGCCCATTTTCTCATAATCCGCCTGTGGGCATATCGAGGAATCGGTTGTGCACTCTCCCTCCTACTTGTCGGCGCATGGAGAGCTGTCTTTTTTCCTACTCTGCTCCTCGCTGGACTCTCCCAGCGTGTAACCTTCATCTCTGCTTTCTCACGGCAGTAGGCTTTATTTGTTGCCTGCCCTCGTCCCCTCATGGAGGATATTAGATGTTCTACTATGCTGTGCCATTGATGCTCATATGGGGGCTCTGTGATGTGTCATTATGAGGATGTAAAGAACGTCGTGATTTCACGACATTTTAAATTCAACTGGCACCTGAACACGGAACACATTTTTTTAATTAACTATCATTTATATTGGTGCATACAAGAAGTGATTGCCTTCTAAGCTGATATCCAACTTTAATGGCCTTCGTGGTTTTGAAATTCAACTGGCACTTTTAACAATCAGAGCTGGGTTTTGTTATTTCTGTTGGTGCATATAAGAAATATGCCTTTCAAGCTGACAGTCCAGTTTGACAACGTTAACCAGTCGACTAAAGGGTCCGACCCGTTAGTCAAGGACCAACGTGTCTGTTTATCCATGCACGTTACACTATATTATGCAGCCCTTTCTTCTCCGTGCTGCAGAGAAATCCTTGAAAATGACAAATGACGGCAGACAAATCATCTTTCACAACGCAATTGTGCTAACTGAATGTGAAAGTGACTATACACATTTACAAATCACAAACACCCACGCAAACTCTTTAACATGTATGTGCCTTTGTTTAAGCTATGCCATCTCCTCTGCCCTATTTTTCGCTCTGTCCTCCCCCTTCGTCTTTCTTTCTTTCACATGAAGTGCAGGTCTATTGCTCGGCTAGACAGTGGTAAGGCAGTTATCTGTATTTTTACCACCATCATCATCATCATCATTATCATCATCATTCCCTTAATGTGTTACTAACGGTTTCCAGGAGGAAAAATGTAGGACAACAGAACCTTATGAATAGGATGTAAAGAAAGTAAGAAAGAAAGAGGTGGTTTCGTTTAAAAGGGGG
Organism: Lampris incognitus; assembly: GCF_029633865.1. NCBI lineage: Eukaryota > Metazoa > Chordata > Actinopteri > Lampriformes > Lampridae > Lampris > Lampris incognitus. The sequence continues at coordinate 94,168,211 of NC_079211.1, read as the reverse complement.
CACATGGAGACAAAAGCAGTGAAGGGGGGGGAGGAAAAGGTGGTGTGTGTGTGTGTGTGTGTGTGTGTGTGTGTGTGTGTGTGTGTGTGTGTGTGCATGGGGGGGGGGGTCTTAGAGGGGTAGTGCAGCCCAATCTAATATAGGCTATTGGTGTGCAGAATGGCCTTTCTGGAGCTCAAAAACCTCAACAAAAAAAAAAGGAGAAAAAGTAAAGCACCTTATTTCTTCAACAATTGTCAGAGCGAGATGGGTATGAGGCATATTCATTTTGAGATTAGTAAACTCCAAAGCGATCTGCTTTGCACCACATACCGCACATTACTTCAGCAGGATTATATTTGAAACTTCAATCTGCTTTTCCAATCTGTTTTGACTCTAATATTTCCATCAGATCTAGAGTTTCTTTTTCCAGTCTTTTTTTGTGGTACTTTGATACATTTTATGACACTCCCCTCACAGGAAATTCAAATTTAGAATTAATAGCACCCTTTGAACTGGTGGTATGAAACGATGACCTTGACCAACCCGAACTGCACCGTAGAGAGATGCAGATGTCACAAAAGTGTGACAGGGGCACAGTGGGCCAATCAGCTGCAGGTCTGCACATTTAGAATCAATGACATACTGATTGGTTTGCTAACATATTCATTTACAATGTTATTTACTCATTTTCTATTTTTTGTTCAAGTTCTTCCACTCCTCCATTAGGCATGACTGGCATTGTGCATTTTGCAACACGAGCATCCCTGATTGGTTGGTTGGGATTCGCCATGCTCTCGTCACGTGAACACACAATGGCTTATTTTGCATCAACCAATCATTGTGCTTAAAACACAACACGCATCTATCTATCTTGTCTATCTTTTCACTGCAACTCTGCATCAAGATGTAGCATGTGGTAGGATCACGCTATTCCCCCCAGTTCCCCCTCCCCCCTGAACAGGCACCGCGACCGACCAGAAGAGGCGCTAGTGCAGCGACCAGGACACATACCCACATCTGGCTTCCCCACCCACAGACACGGCCAGTTGTGTCTGTAGGGACGCCCGACCAAGCCGGCGATCCCCGTGTTGGTATGCTACCTGGATGCCCCCGGCCACCATTTCTTGATAAACTACTGTTATGTTCACATAGGATCTCGAACAAGCAACCTCCAAAGTAGTTATCTCCCTCTGCTGTTTAAAAAGAATATTGTGATTAATTTATCATCTCACAAAGTTGAATCGTCATACATTTATAATGGGAATTTTCTGTCTCACGAAGTATTGCTACATTCCTACTGAGAGTCTTTTCGCCCCGAACCACATGGAGAGATAAACAGGCCTATACTCTATGTAGTTTAGTCAGTAGTCTTTAGGAAGCCATTGATAAAATCAAGGATAAATGCAGACACAAAGAATATCAGCCTTGAAACCAAAACTGTGATTAAGGCTGAACTAATGCAAAGGAATATCGGCAATGCTGAGTAGTGGAGGGTAAGGCTAATGGAAAAACAACAGCTGTCAAGGAATTGAGTCAACGGAGAATGAAGAGAGGATGGCAACTCTTAGAACACTCTTGGTGATCAAGAATGCTTCTTCTTAAGCAACCCACCAAACAAGGCAAAACTTTGGCCAGGCTTCAAAAACAATTAAGACTCGTTTTCACCTAAATGTCCTACAGAAATCGGAAAGCTATTGCGTCTATCAACACTGATCAATTTCAGCAGTGCTCACCAAAAATAATCCTAATTCTTGATTTGTATTCAAGGTCATGTTTGATATTTCAATTTTTGTACTGCACAAATATGTTGAACAATGTGAAATCTGGCGGCGCAGATGGCAGCCTCGGTTCTGCGCTCTCTCGTACTTTTTTCTGTTTTTGTTTATTTGTTTAGTTTCCAGCTCTTACTCTCTGATCACATTCACCAGGGAAGAACTTTTATGTTTACCTTGTCTTTGTTTTAGGTGTATGTCTATTCTGTGCAAGTACATGGAGAGCAATGGAGGAACCGGAGTGAAATTCCTTGTATGTGTATGCCTACACATACTTGGCCAAACAAACTGATTCTGAGTCTGATATATCATCAATAATTGAGATTTCTTTCCTGTTGAATTCATTTCCTTTACTCAAATGTTTACCTGATTTGTCAGAGGTGCCAAGAGATCACATCTGATCACCAGCTCTTCCCTCTGTCTTAATCACTTATTCTGTACACATCTGTGTTGTCTTCTCAAGAGTAGTGTCCAATACACCCTTATTTGTCCCTAAAACACAAGCTGTTTCACAATTAGCAGTCAAATTTAAAAACAAACACTTTCATAAACTATGACATTGTCATCTCCATCACATAAGAAGGCCAGAGCAATAACTTGTCACTAATACTGCACCAAAGGTCACGGTTAAAACATCTATATACTAGATGTTCATACATGAGATGAAGTGAAGGGCTGGTTGATCTTCTAAGATCCACTGCACTTTACTTGGTGACTGAAAGTCCAAACTGATCTCCCTTATAAAGAAATCAGAAGCTTTATAAGCATGTTTCCACATTGCCAACTCTACTGGTCATAGTTTTTTATAATAGTTACAGCAGTGGTATTGCCACAACTGTAGTTACTGTTACCACATAGTACCATGTTACCACAACAATTCTTTGTAGTAATTGCACTATTGTAGTGGGAGTATTACCCCATTTCTTCTAGTTTAATCCTACTTTCACAGCATGTTGTTCTGTCTTTACTCCCTCTCTCTAACTGACCTCCTTAGGCTTGCTGTCTTCTTGTTGTCTTCCACATATCTCCTGATGCAAACCCTTCAGTTTACCCTTCCATCCATCTATCCATCCATCCCATTTGGATGGCATACTAGAGGGTGTTTGTTCTACTTTTTTAAGTTTAGGATTTTTCTTTTTCACAAGACTGAAAGAATGTCATCAACAACAACAGAAAATCAATTTCCTTTGGATTCTTCTCTCCATGCCCCCCCCAGCCGTCTCTCTTTCTCTCTCACTCCGTCTCTCTCTCTCCCATGCCCCAGATGAAGCCTAATTCTAATTAGTGTCTAATTAAGGTGGATTACAAAACCTAAGGAGTTCAATTCGAACATTTAATTAACAAACTGAAAGGGACAAAGTGTGTGAGACTGTCTTCAATAGGTCTTTGTGGACATGCTGCTGTGCTCCCACTTCTCGCACCTGCTCTGCTCACTCCTCTTGAGAATTCCTCCAAATAGCCAGCAACATACAAAGCTACATAAACACACACACACACACACACAATATTTCAACCCATACGTCCACAGTATACTAATTTTTGGTGATTAACTGAATCCAGAACCATAACATGGGCAGTGTAGTTCCATGGTGGTTGTTTTTATAACTTCACAATTTCTTAGAAATGCAATAGGCAAAATGCGCATTACAAGAGAATGTCCAAAAAATACCAAAGATTGTGGAGCCATGAAGCAGACTGGGGTATTGTATTTTAAAGTTAATTATTGACACGTGAAAGGGTGAATTCATGTGGATGGCATGAGGAGCTCACAAGCAAAGATCAACAGTTTCCAGTTAGGTCGACATAATTCTTTAATAACGTCACATTATAATCTGTTGTTAGCGCCAGTCGTGGTGGTTCCAGCATCTCAGAAATTGCTGACCTACTGGGATTTTTTTTACACACCACAGTCCCTCGCAGTTTACAGAGAGTGCAGCAAAAAACAAAAAAATATCTACTGAAAAGACCTTGTTAATGAGAGAGATCGAAGGAGAATGGCCAGACTCCTTCAGGCTGACAGAAAGGCCACACATATTCAAAAAGCCACTTAAATAAGTATTCAAATTCTGCTCACTGCCACAGCAGAGCTATGCAGAAGGGCATCTCTGGACGCACAGTATGTTGATTCTTGAAGCAGATAACACTACAGCAGCAGAGGGCCATGCTGGGAAGCTGAAGCAACAGCGGGCACAGGATCACCAAAACGGATTAACTGAGTATTGGAAAAATGGTACCTGTTATAACGAATCTTGATTTCTGCTGCAATATGCAGATGATGGGGGTTAAAATTTAACGTAAATAGCATGAATCTCTGATTCGACCCTGTCTTGTGTCACCCGTACAGGTTGCTAGTGGTGATTTAATGGTGCGGGGAATGTTTGTTAGGCATACATTAGACCCTTTAGTACCAATGGAAAAAAATGTCACAGTGTATCTAAGCATTGTTGCTGACCATGTCCGTCTCTTTTTGGCCACAGTCTACCCATTTTCCAGTGGTTACTTCCAACAGGATAATGCACTAGGTCACAAAGTCCACAACATCTCAAGCTGGTTCCACAAACATAATAGCGAGTTCAGTTTAATTCAATGGCCTGCACCGGTCCAAGATCTCAGTCCAGTAGAGCACATTTGGGATGAGGTGGAACAGGAGGTTCGTAGCATGAATGTTAAACCAACAAATCTGCAGGCACTATGTGATGCTATTGAGTTGGTATGGACCAAAACTCAAAGGAATATTTCAAAAAGCTCACTGAATCCATGCCAAGAATAATTCAGGCTGTTCTAGAGGCAAAAAAGTGGTCCTATCGAACAAATCTAGATAGACAGACAGAACCTAGATACGTACGCGATAAAGCGACCATTGAGTGTCTATGTTCAGCAATTTTGTCTGCCTTTCTTGTTTTGGTTTATATGTTTGACTGTTTTACAACCGCAATAATGAAGGAAATTAAGAAAAAAATATATATATACGATTTGCAAAGCACTTTTTGAACCGCCCTAAGACTACTAATTACAAAACACAACCGTTACCACCTCTACACAAGCAGATGATCTGGTGAAGCTGAGTCTGTTCATCTCCGTTTGGACCTTGCTTAATCTCTGAGCAACAATGTTAGACCCAAACCCTGCAATGCTAAGCAATGCTCTCTTTTGCTAACAGGCTAACTATTCTAAGTGCTCTAACTGATTTTTCTCTAAATTCGAGTTGTATAAGGATTTTCTTTTCTTTTCATTCTATTTGGTTTGTCTTTCTCACTTTTTTTGCTTGCTGTCCTAATATGTCAATCTGTTTGTCTCCCTCTCATCTATGAACTCTCTTAACAGACTTTGGTATCAAAAGCGTTGTGGTTTATGTTTCCGTTTTAGTCCGAGTAGTGTTGACCAGTCCTGTTTGAGTAGGCGGCGATTTCTACAGGAACATGCTCTTGCAGTGCGTGCGGGGAGTGACAGGGGCAGAGTGCATTGGCCGAAATGTCGTCCGGACCTAAAACACCTACAAAAAGTATTGATGTTTGTGTATTGTGTGGAGGAACCTTAAACTCGTGTCGACTACATGTGAAACAACCCGGTCATAGACCTCATCTCTCAACTCCAATTTAATTCTCGCGTCTCAAGTTGCAAATCCGACTGTAAGCAATGACAGGTGCACGCAAGAGAAAGTCCTCAGAGGAAGCAGAAGCCAGCAGCCAGCAGCTACACTGGGAACCCTGAAATACTGGCCATTGTCTCCACATGCTAAATTGTCTGACGACGACTTAGCATCTGGGTTCCAAGATTGCTCCTCTATCTCCCCTCTCGCTTCTTCTTTCCTACAATAGATTGGGGGTTTTTTGGAAGCTGAAGGTCTAGCACAGCAACTTTGTACATGATCCATAATGCATAGAAGAGAGGAAGAACAGGGTGAATGAAAGAGAGCAAGAGAGAGAGAGAGGGAGAGGGAGCGAGAGAGAGGGAGAGGTGAGGATGAGAAAAGTGAATTGATAGAGGAGGAAATGGGGGTAAAGAAAGGGAGAGAGAGAAGTATGGGGAAAAAGACAATGACTAACATTTAAAGAGAGGGGAGAAATGTGAGAAGCAAGTGAGAGAACAAGGGAGAGAGAGAGAGAGAGAGAGACAGAGAGAGGAGCAAGAGAACAATGGCCTTAGAGAGATTTATATAGTACCTCTGCCTCCTAAAGGACAGCAGATTGCGCTCATAACCCAGAAAACATCCGACACAAGTAAGCAACTCGCAGTACACATGCTCTTCCCTAACCTCTGTCACTTTTCCACACTCTCTCTCTCTCTCTCCCTTTCTCCCTCTCTCTACCATATTCAACCCTCACTAGAATACACCACCAAACTATTAGGAGGGAAAAGGGGCACGAGAGAAGGGAGGAGCAAAGGATATCAGAGAGGAGAGTCAAAGAGAGGAAAGGGGAGGAGAAACAGATTTCAGAAAAAGAGAGAGAGTCACTTAAAACCAGAGAGAGCGAGAGCGAGAGAGAGAGAGAGAGAGAGAGAGAGAGAGACAGAGGGGAAGGAAAAGGGAAAGAGAGTAAACAGGGAGTGCACACTTAAGGGAATGTTTGTTGGATGGAAACATGAGCGGAGGATGGCCCCATGTTTTCCTTTCTGAGGAGTGGGGTTGTAGTTCCTGAATGATTAAACTGCGGGGAGAAAATGTCATCCGCTCAGCAGACGTCAGTGGCCAGGCCAGCACATGCCTCTGTGAGAGGCAAAGGACCTCGACGCAAAACATCGCTGGCCCTGACATTTCCATAATACCACCACAGACACACATACACATGCATATGCAAACAGGTTTCTGCAAGCAAACAAATACCGGCAAATATCTGCACATCGATCCGACACAAAAAACTCACGGCCCCATCGAGGACATTTTTGTTGCGAAATTTCAGCCAATTTTATTGTGTTTCAACATTTCTTACTTCCCTAAACTGCTTCTATTCCCAAGGGCAATAATTTAAATTCCACTGATTTCTTCTATTTTTTTGAAAGGCGTTACAAACACACACAAGGGCGCGCGCACACAGACACACACACACACACACACACACAGGCACGCGGAGGAGCTCTTCAAGGCCATTGGCACAACACACACACACACACACATCAGTGGCCACTAGGGCTGAAATGCCGTGTCAACGTCAACAATGTAAATTCAATTTTCTGCATGAACACAACTTAATTATTTTTTTTAATTGTCCAAGATCATGTCAGCACCTCTTTCTCATAAACTTACTCTCCAAGTAGACTCTTCAAATTATCGCCGTGGTTTATGATGATCTGCGTCCCTATAACATGATGTTGGTGGCAGCAGCTTGGGTACTGAAATCTTGGAGGCAATGGAAAACAAAGTCACATTATCTGTAGTAATTGAAGGCGTATTAATCAAGTGATTGGTGGCCTACACTGCGTACATTCTAGCTTGTGTGAGAAAGATCATCACGATGCAAAAAAAAAAAAAAAAAAAAAAACTTGAGATGTGGCTTTAAGGAGCTGGAAGAAAACTATGTTTTGTCATTCTTTTCTTCTTTTTTGGGGGGGGGTGTTTCTTCTTTTTTCTCCCCAATTGTACTTGGCCAATTACCCCACTCTTCTGGTCGCTGCTCCACCCCCTCTGCCGATCCAGGGAGGGCTGCAGACTACCACATGCCTCCTCCGACACATGTGGCGTCACCAGCCGCTTCTTTTCACCTGACAGTGAGAAGTTTCGCCAGGAGGACGTAGCATGTGGGAGGATCATGCTATTCCCCCCAGTCCCCCCTCCCCCTGAACAAATGCCGAAGTGTTGGGGAAAAGGTAATGCTATGAGGAAAAAATAACTGAACAGGTAGTTTAAATGAATGGTTGAAGTTGCCTGTGTTATCATTAGCGTCTTTGTTTGCAAATTACTCGTTACATTAGTCAATTAATTGAAAAACTAATCAGAGCAGCTGATAAATACGGTCTAGTTGCAGTCCTGGTACCCACCAGCACACCGTACAGGAAGTAGTCTTGTCTGACAACAGTGCTATTAGCTGTGGATAACATTTTATCAATGTTTGTATTGATTCAGCCAGCGGCACAGGTCTTTAATTGACACCTCACTACAGACAGTCCCCGAGAGTCCAACTGGTTACCCATTTGAACAGCTTAACAAAACACGGATGACTGTATTCTCACCACGTTGCTGCCTGAGCCAGCGGGCCTTTTCACAACGCATCTCTCGGATTTCTGCAGTGACATCATCTTTCCCGATTTCAAACGCCTTACTCCCTACATAATGGAGATTTACGTTCGCATAAGCCTCTTTTCACTTAGTGGTATTAAGACGGCTCAAGTAATAAGGTGCACGTTGCTATTACGGAATTGCAGTCCAACTCCGTCCACTTTCCCCGATCCCTTTCACGTCACAAAAAGCACCTAAAAGCGATATGATAAGTATGGGTTTATCTACAACACGTCTTGGAGAACCTGAGGTCTAACCAATGTGCCTAATTCTTCCATGTTGCGACCATCATCTTTTGTCTCCTCCTCAAGAAGTATATTTTAATCAGAAAAAAAACAAGGTGCTCGTTTCATATGGAGGTTTTGTTGCAAGCAGCATATAATTATTAAGTTAGTCCATCCGGCTTGTATTCGTGTGTGTGGTGCATCGATGTTTGTGTGCCAGTGTGTCTGTTTGTATATGAAAAGGGAGCCCTATGATCAGTACCAGCATGGCAGCATTTCGGCAGACTTCACAGTGGTGGTGTTTCTCAGATCATCCCCTTCTCAGATGGACGTGTGTGTGTGTGTGTGTGTGTGTGTGTGTGTGTGTGTGTGTGTGTGTGTGTGCATGTGTATGTGCGTGCATGTGCGTGCATGTGTGTGTATGTGCATGCGTGCGTGCGTGCGTGTGTGTGTGTGTGTGTGTGTGTGTGTGTGAGTCAAAGAGGGTAGTGTTCTCAGTGCACAGGGGTTCCTTTAAAGCTCAGCAGGGGAACAAGCAGTGATGCTTTGACTGTCACACAAATAGGCACGCACACACACTCCCGTCATCATAGTCCAGTCTTTGAAACAGGGATACTTCTATCACAGCCTCTCCCCAAAGAGCAGTCTCACCCCTGATTTCTCCCTGTCTATCTCTCTCTCTCTCGCTCTCTCTCTCCCCTTGCTTGCTCTTCTCATTTCTGAGATTAGGCTAACCCCTTCCGTCCTTGGATCTGTCTGTCCCTCATCCCGTTCGTGTTTATTTTTCTCTGTCTCTTTATTTGTCGATCTGTCTGTCTGTCAGGCACACACATCTGTCTGCTCTGTCCACCCTTCACTCTTAACAAGGCGACGAGACACGATGGTTACAGTGAATGCTGGCTTCAGATTCAGACCCGTTCCTAATTTTCAGCCTTGAGGCGAGGGAGAGGTGAAAATAGACGAGACTCAGTATGACATCCAGACAAGCGCCTGTCAGACACTCTGCCTTCCACCGCCATCCCCCTCTCCACCCCCGCCCCATTGCCATCCCCCTCTCCACCTCCGCTCCATCGCCATCCCCCTCTCCACCCCCGCTCCATCGCCATCCCCCTCTCCAGCCCCGCTCCATCGCCATGCCCCTCTCCACCCCTGCTCCATCGCCATCCCCCTCTCCACCCCCGCTCCATCGCCATCCCCCTCTCCACCCCCACACATATACCCGCATCGCGCTACTTGTCTGGAGTTTCTCTCACACTTCTCCTCTGTCCCCTCCCCCCCCCCGGTTTCTCCGCTCCTTGCTAGTCCAGTCCCCTGCCTTTACCCTTTGGCTTTGTATTATCAAATGTATTCATCGTGGATCATATTTGAGTGTGTTGTTCACCACTGTCTAGCGTGCCTTTTTTTGAAATTGGATTGAAAATAAAGCAGACTGATAGAAAATAAATCCATAGGTAAGCTATGGAGAATCTTATGTGCACCATTACGAAAGTGGTTTTCTTAGTGTTACACTGGAAATGGTGTCATGTATGTAACAGGAGGCAAACAATGCATCCACGTAGGGCTGGGCAATACATGGATATTATACGGACCTTGTGACATAAGACTGGATATCATCTGGGATTTTGGATATCTTAATGTCGTGATAAGACATAAGTATTGTCTTTTCTGGGTTTTGAAGGCCGCATTACGGTAAAGAGATGCCATTTTCTGAACTTTTTAGACTGTTCTAGCTGTTACATTATTTGCCTCTACCTGTTTGGACATCATTTCCACATTACAAATGAGGGTTTATCCAAAATGTCATTGTGTGAATATTTTGTCAGGGCACCAATAATTGTCTCCACAATATTCTCAAAATATCGATGTGGAGATATTCGGTGAAAAACGTTGTGATATTTAGGGGCGTCCAGGTAGCGTGGCAGTCTATTCCATTGCCTACCAACACGGGGATCACTGGTTCGAATCCCAATGTTACCTCTGGCTTGGCCAGGCGTCCCTACAGACACAATTGGCCGTGTCTGCAGGTGGGAAGCCGGATGTGGGTATGTGTCCTGGTTGCTGCACTAGCGCCTCCTCTGGTCGGTCGGTCGGGGTGCTTGTTTGGGCGGAGGGGGAACTGGGGGGAATAGTGTGATCCTCCCATGTGCTACGTCCCACTGGCGAAACTTCTCACTGTCAGGTGAAAAGAAGTGGCTGGTGACTCCCCATGTATCTGAGGAGGCATGTGGTAGTCTGCAGCCCTCCCCGGATCGGGAGAGGGGGTGGAGCAGCGACCGGGACGGCTCAGAAGAGTGGGGTAATTGGCTGGATATAATTCAGGTGAAAAAAAAAGGGGAAAATTCCACAAAAAAAGTAATGATATTTGATTTCGTTCATGTCACCCAGCCCTACATCTATGCTGTCAACCGTTATAATTTCATTGACTGGAATATTGAAATGTTGAGAATATATTAAACTCTATGCAGTAATGTGAACCTACTGTTTCTGAGCCTATAAAAGACAATGTCACAACCCCAATATCACTGAGCTGCACATCAGAAAATGTGTCCTACGATTTCAATCAAAGGATAACTTGACATTTTAGCTTGTGCCCCCCCCCCCAATTAAAATGGTTAAGGTAATGCACTACAAACCTATTCAATTAAGGCACATTTATCATGGTGTCTCTACTGAATTATTTAGTGGAGGAACTGAAGTTGAGTGAAAAATGCTCTAATTGACCAATAATGCATTCATCTAGTACAGGAATAAGACAGTGTAGCATCGCGCGCGCGCGCGCACACACACACACACACACACACACACACACACACACACATATATATATATATATATATATATATATATATATATATATATCCATTACAGTTTTCATATTAAATATTACAGGATGCGACTAGAATGTATAGAATAAACATGTGTCTCAATAGTTAAGCCAAATGAAGGGGGTGGGGTGCATGGCGTAATAGTATCCCAAGAAAAGGTATTATGACGTGTAAGAGTCACAACAGACAAAAAGACTAGAAGGAAAAAGGGTAAATGAAGAAAAGGTAAAGGGAGAAATTCGAGGCGAGAAGCTATTCGGTCCCTCCTTCAAATGAGTAAGTGCTGGGAAAAAAAGAAGGAAAGGCTTCTGTGCAGAAGATGTGCTGCGATAAACTGATAAGATATAAAATGAGGGAGGGAGGGATAAATTGTGCCAAAAAACAAGACAGTAGGTTGGAGAGAAAAAAAAAAAGAAGAATCAGGAGGCAGAGAAGTTTGGGGCTGGACAGGATTTTTAGCAGGGGGCTGTTTGAATTCTTCGAGAGTATTACATCTATAATTTACAGCATCTGGGATGCAATCTTTATCGGTATATATCATCTGGAGGGGGGGAAAGACGTGTTTCCTACATTGTGGAGCAATAAAGTGAATCTTGAACCTTCACACAGCACACAGCGTGCACTGCAATTGGATTTTGATTGGATCTGCCCAACAGCCCTGTTCCAGCTCAAATATGCCAGAAATACACAGAAATAAACAGGTGTAGATTAAATCCATACAGGGAGAAAGTACCCCCCAAAGAGCAGAAATGTACTCGCTGCAGCCAAATGCAGTCAAGCATGCTGTAACTCAGGCTTAAGTTTTCAATTCTCTCCGAGTCCAGCACAATTTGCATCCAGCGGTCATGCCTCCTTTTATAATGCTGACAGACTGCAGTCAGCAAGAATGCATATAATTCTCAGGTGTAAATGCAAAGGTCATGATTGGATTACTCCATTCTAAACAGCATATCCAAATACGAACAGCATCTTAATGTGCGAACGGAGCCCCAGAGACACAAGATGGAGAAATAAGATGTGAGGAGAAAGAAAAAGAGACAGAGAGAAGGGTAGGTGGAGTGAGAGAGCTGTAGGTTATCCATCCAGCAGCATGTCCAGCCCTATGAGTCAGCTTCCAGCTGCACAGCGGATCTCCCTGTCACTACGGCCCTTGGAGCTATTTTTAGCATGTACGAGCACCACGCACGCACACGCACACGCACACACACGCACACATACACACATCCGCCACAGACTGCAGACCTATAGCCCCAACTCATGAATAGATAGCAAGAGAGAGCAAAGAGCGACAGAGGGGTATAGAGAAACAGACAGACAGACAGACAGACAGACATAGATACATGATACATAGATAGATAGATAGATAGATAGATAGATAGATAGATAGATAGATAGATAGATAGATAGATAGATAGATAGATAGATAGATAGATGACAAGAAAAGAGATCGAGAGATACATATTGCTTTGGCAATATGTACATCATTACGCCATGCGAATAAAGCCAACTAAATTTGGATTTGAACGAGAGATACGAATATAAATAGGGAATAAATATAAAGCGACAGACTAACTATAACACCCAGGAGGAGATAGCCTAGATTCAGGTCATAGATCCAGTGCAAGTGGGGCGGATGATTGACTTCAGTTATTACTGTAGTGGGAACCTGTTGATTTAGAATTTAAAGCAGTGCATCAATTAGCTAGCGCTCTTAACGACTTGGGAGGAGGGGGGGGGCGTTGAGAGATTGTTGTCAGGGGGAGGGTACGGCAACCCTACACAAAACGGTACAGATCCAAGTTATTGAATTGATGGCAAAACTGTCTTGATGCATGCTTAATAATCCAGGTAAGACAATCAAAGAAGGTTGCATCAGTTCATCTGGATACAATGTTGACTGAGAGAAGCATTTCATCATCATCTAAGTGACCTCTTCCGTCTCAACTGCCTGCAGCTATCCCCACCCTTATAAACAATACAGGTTCATAACGACCACTTTCATACACAAATATGGGTGTGGCCATTAACTATGGTTGGGGCCATTGAAACTTGTTAATGGTCACGCCCATATTTGCATATGAAACCGATCGTTGGTTTTGGTCGTTATACCCCTGTATAGTTTCTAAGGGTGGGGACACCTGCAGTCAATTTAGACTTAAAGACGTCACTTAGATGAGCGATGAAATGTTTCTCTCACTGAACACTGCATCCAGAGGAACTGATGCAGCCTTCTCTGATAAACTGATGGAAGTTTATTTGCATGCGACTGGATATCTATGGCATCAAAAATCAGCAAGAGAAAAGGTTATTACTCCCTACGACACAATCACCAATCTTTGTATTTCACTCATTGCATATGTATGTCGAGTTTACGTACGAATAAAGTTCAAGTTAAAAAAACAGTTCACAACAAAAATCTTGAAATGGATGCTTAAGAAATTGGGACCAGTTCTCTAAGGCTGAGCTGAGTCGAACCACCTCAATGATGATTTCAATTTTTATAGTTGTGATTGTGAAAATCAGTTATGATGTTTTTTTGGTTTTTTTCCAATCGGCCTCATTTTGGAGATCTTGGAAACATGACAACTACTGGACACGGCCTTACACCGTTGTCTTGCAGGGCCATGGAATATGATCCTCAAACCTGTCCTTTCAGCAGAAAAAGAAAAAAAAACTAGTCTCAGTTAGACTGTGTACGTGATTTCTCATTATCGATGATGTCTGACCGGGCAGGTAGTTGATGAGTACTACTGCCTACAATAAGTAAGATGGTCATTCTTGCAAGTTGAACCAGGAAGTAACTCAGCAATGTGATTGACCGTTGTTGATAATAATGGAAATTTTGAGTAAAAACCTGTAAACTTTCATTTTCGCTTCCAAATACATAGCGTAAGTGGGATAATTCAGACTTGTTGAAACGTGTGATGATGGTACCCCATGGCCCTGTAAGGTGTCGTAACTCTTGTGTCCAGCGATGGTCCCATGTCCAGGATCACCACAACGACACTGGTGGGTAAAATGATACCATAACTGATTTGCATGAATGCGACAACTGCAAAAAATAAGAACCGGGCTGTAAAAAAACAGAATTACCCTTTAACTCATGCCTTTGTATGTCAAGTCTTAGCCAACGAAAACTCTTATCAAGGAAGACACGACAGAGATGGACTTTCTTCTGACACACTGTTTTGCATATTACCAAAGGAAGTATTCTTCTTAACCAGTCAAAGATGCAAAACTTGAAAATTCCAATAACCGTCACACAAGGCTAGATAACTCTTCTCTTAAACCATTTAAAGTTTAATAGGGTACATATCAAACTCTTAAATGAGATGACATCTCTAAAAGGTTAGATCTTTATTTACCAAAAAAAAAAAATCATACCCAAAAGCTTATCCAAAATCATAATGTGTCTATTGATACTGTAGCCTCTGATCTGATTCAACATCTGTTGGGTTAAGTGCCTGTTACTAAATCCAAGTTCAAAGAAGTTCCCAATCCTTCTTCTTTTTAAATCAAAAGCAGACTACATAAAGAAATCAAAAATAAGTCAAAACTTTATATCAGAGAGAGAAAGAGAGTGTGTGTGTATGTGTGTGTGTGTGTGTGTGTGTGTGTGTGTGTGTGTGTGTGTGTGTGTGTACATGCTTGTGAGACCTCGGGCGAAACATCCCAGATGATATTTCAGAAACCCTAAAAACCATTTAAAAGTAGAAGGCAGCTCATTTTCTTCCTTACTGCGCCACAGAGAGAGAGGGGGGGAGGGGGGGTAGAAAGAGAGAGAAAGAGAGTGACCCAGTTAGCAAAAATTTAAATAGGGATTCCATTTAGAGGGCCACATTAATTGGAGCAGATGCCTTCTCAATTATTAAGAGGCCTCCAAGGGTGTTAGCACGAGCTAAATTTACCCTGCGCAGCTTTGACTGGGCCTGTCCAATCTGATCTGGCATCTGCAGACACAATTGAAGAAACACACATCGGCGTTTCATACAGAATATTTCTAAACATAACAGGTAGACACACACACACACACACACACACACACACACACACACACACACACGGACACACATTCAATTAAGCCACCTGGGTTTGACGCTGTCCATTTGTGCATATGATCAGGTGAGAAGGTATGTCGGCATACACATGCATGCACAAATGTGCAACCACACAGAAAATGACCCCACATCAGGGGTGAGGGGTGTAGTGATCCTTTATAAGTAGTTAAAGTGTCATCATGAGTTTCTTTCACAGGGAGAACCAGGAGCTGGCGGTATATCACTGCAGCTCTCAGTGCACGTGGAATTTCCATTCATAACTTTTGCCCGAGCAGTATATATACATTTACAGCCTTCGTCAAGCCTTCACTGCGATCCCATCCTTTACAAGCACAGAACATAAAATAGAAAATATACCTGGTAGCCATCTTTAAAGAAAGAAGCCTAAAGGATTTTCAGAAAGCTGGAAAACGTGTGGCTCAACATCCTGCTGAAGTGCATCGACAAAAGCAGCAAAACATCCAAAAACCTCGGATCAAGTCTGAACCTAGTAACCAAGTCGTCCGAGCGAATTACCAAAAGAAAAGAGAACACTGGAACAAGATATATGACACCGCCATGTTCATCCTGCCAGGTTTCACTTGTCAGGTTTTGCAACTAAGGTTTTACAAGTAAAATACAGGAAAATTAAAGAAAATATTAACTTCAGCAGTCACAAGTGGTTTTGATGATTTTTCGATAGGGGGTTATTTGCTTTATAATATTAAACACTAATTGATATTTTCTATTTTTGCGGCATGGTGGCGCAGTTGTTAGTGCAGTCGTCTCACAGCAAGAAGGTCCTGGGTTCAAGCCCCGGGGTAGTCCAACCTTGGGGGTCGTCCTCTGTGTGGGATTTGTATGTTCTCTCCATGTCTGTTTGGGTTTCCTCTGGGTGCTCCGGTTTCCTCCCACAGTCCAAAGACATGTAGGTCAGGTGGATCGGCCATACTAAATTGTCCCTAGGTGTGAGAGTGTGTGTGTGTGTGTGTGTGTGTGTGTGTGTGTGTGTGTGTGTGTGTGTGTGTCAGCCCAGTGATGGACTGGAGGCCTGTCCAGGGTGTCTCCCCACCTGCCTCCCAATGATTGCTGGGATTGACTCTAGCATCCCCACAACCCTGACTGGGATAAGCGGTTTGAATAATGGATGGATGACAAAGAAGGTTATGAATATTGTATGTTGTTCCTATCACTCATCTTTACCTATACGTACATGCATGCATGCATACACATACACAAGCATACATACCCACAAACATGCACACCCAAGTACACACACACACACACACACACACACACACACACACACACACACACTGTGACTCACTAAATCTGCCCAAGAAGTATTCCCCATTGAGGAAACACAGTCTAAAATAAACTCCCGCTGAGTCAATGGGCCATCTCACTGGCTCCATCTCTAGCCATTTGAGCCATAATGGCTTCCTAGTTTCCCCAGCCTGTGCTGTAATGAACCAGAAGCCAAGAACCACTCCCCTGAGGGCTGCAAGTATTTCCATCACCTGTGCAACTGATAAATATAGATAGGCCCTGATGAAGCATCCCACCGAGCGGTAGGATGGTTGGGAGAATGGAGCGAGGGAAGGTGGGTCGGTGTGAAACGGAGAAGAAAAAAAAAAAAAGGGAGCTCTTTTTGTGTTCATTAAATTATTAAAAGTTGCTGCCTTACATCAGCCCTTTCCTCTGCCAAGGAAAAAGAAAATCAGAATATATTCTACAAATGACAGCCAACTTTGACATGAAGCTGACGAGAGCATTTCTTTGTTTTTTCTGACTGAAGATGACGAGAGGAGTAAGTTTGTGATTAATTTATTACCTCCATCACGTAGGCTTGAGGACCACACACTGGCGAGACGAGCTGTAAATAGCATGCCTCCAAGACAGGCAACATAGGAGTGCTGGTAAAAATGTTTTGGTTTTGACCCTCACCACACACACACACACACACACACACACACACACACACACACACACACACACACACACACACCCTCATTCCCAGTGTGCATCACCTCCATCCACAATGTAGAACACACAATTATTTGTGTGTCGCTCTGTGATGGACTGGCGGCCTGTCCTGAGTGTCTCCCCGCCTGCCGCCCAATGACTGCTGGGATAGGCTCCAGCATCCCCGCGACCCTGAAAGCAGGATAAGCGGTTTGGATAATGGGATGGAATAAATTTGAATCTGGCTTCAAATAACCTACTATGCACGGTTAATTAATTCCTATGAACTAGTGGAAAAACCAAGCAGTCTTTGTACTGTCAAGTGCATAGAAGTGTACCTGCTATGGCAGTGTATTTTCTACAAATTACAGAGACTTTGTGTCATTTGAATCACCACCTTAAAACGGAGCAAGTTTTGCTCTCCAGCTATCCTAGATACCAGATATGGAGGGTGCCCGGGTAGCGTGGCGTTCTAGTCTGTTGCCTACCAACACGGGGATCGCTGGTTCAAATCCCCGTGTTACCTTCCGGCTTGGTCGGGCACCCCAACAGACATGGGTATGGATATGGGTATATGGGTATGTGTCCTGGTCACTGCACTAGCGCCTCCTCTGGTCAGTTGGGGCGCCTGTTCGGGGGACAGGGGAACTGGGGGGCAATAGCATGATTCTCCCACGCGCTACGCCCCCTGGCTAACCTCCTCACGGTTGGGTGAAAAGAAACGGCTGGTGACTCCACACGTATTGGAATATTTGCAGAGGGGGTGGAGCGGCGACAGGGACGGCTCGGAAGAGTGGGGTAATTAGCCGGATACAATTGGGGAGAAAAGGGGGGGTAAAAAAAAGAAAGATATCAGATATGGAATAGTGTTGAATTTTAGATCAAGGGACATGGAATCTCAAAAAAACTTTACAAGACAGCTCAACACCAAAAGGTTCAAGAATCTACTACTGCTACTTTCGGCTGCCCCGGTGGGGGTCGCCACAGTGGATCATCCATTTCCATTTCTTCCTGTCTTCTGCCTTTTCCTCTGTCACACCAGCCACCTGCATGTCCTCCTCACCACAGCTATAAACCTCCTCTTTGGCCTTCCTCTTTTCCTCTTCCCTGGCATCTCATTCAGCCTCCTTCTCCCAATATACCCAGCATCTCTCCTCCACACATGTCCAAGCCATCTCAATCTTGCCTCTCTTGCTTTGTCTCCAAACCGTCCAACCTGAGCGGTCCCTCTAATATACTCATTCCTAATCCTGTCCTCCTTCGTCACTCCCAACGAAAATCTTAGCATCTTCAACTCTGCCACCTCCAGCTCCACCTCCTGTTTTTCCATCAGTGCCACTGTCTCCAAACCATATAACATATCTGGTCTCACTACCATCTTGTAAACCTTCCCTTTAACTCTTGCTGATACCCTTCTGTCGCAAATCACTCCTGACACACTTCTCCACCCACTCCAACCTGCCTGCACTCTCTTTTTCACCTCTCTCCTGCACTCCCCGTTACTTTGGACAGTTGACCCCAAGTATTTAAACTCACACGCCTTCGTCACCTCTACTCCTTGCATCCTCACCACTCCACTGTCCTCCCTCTCATTCATGCATAGGTATTCCATCTTGCTCCTACTGACTTTCATTCCCCTTCTCTCCAGTGCATACCTCCACCTATCCAGGCTCTCCTCAACCTGCACCCTACTCTCGCTACAGATCACAATGTCATCCGCGTACATCATCGTCCACGGAGATGCCTACCTGATCTTGTCCGTCAACCTGTCCACCACCATTGCAAACAAGAAAGGGCTCAGAGCCGATCCTTGATATAATCCCACCTCCACCTTGAACCCATCTGTCATTCCAACTGCACACCTCACCACTGTCACACTTTCCTCATACATATCCTGCACCACTCCTACATCTCTGCAACTCCCGACTTCCTCATACAATACCACACCTCCTCTCTCGGCACCCTGTTGTATGCTTTCTCTAAATCTACAAAGACACGATGTGACTCCTTCTGGCCTTCTCTATACTTCTCCATCAACAGTCTCAAAGCAAACATCACATCTGTGGTGCTCTTTCATGGCATGAAACCATACTGCTGCTCGCTGATCATCACCTCTCCTCTTAACCTAGCTTCTATTACTCTTTCCCATATCTTTATGCTGTGGCTAATCAACTTTATACCTCTGTAGTTGCTACAGTTCTGCACATTGCCCTTATTCTTGAAAATCGGTACCAGTATACTTCTTCTCCAATCCTCAGGCATCCTCTCACTTTTCAGGATTGTGTTAAACAATCTAGTTAAAAACTCCACTGCCATCTCTCCTAAACACCTCCATGCCTCCACAGGTATGTCATCAGGACCAACTGCCTTTCCACTCTTTATCCTCTTCATAGCTGCCCTCACTTCCTCCTTGCTAAACCACTGCACTTCCTGATTCACTATCCCCACATCATCCAGCCTTCTTTCTCCCTCATTTTCTTCATTCATCAGCCCCTCAAAGTACTCCTTCCACCTTCTCAACACACTCTCCTCGCTTGTCAGCACATTTCCATCTCTATCCTTGATCGCCCTAACTTGCTGCACATCCTTCCCAGCTCGGTCCCTCTGTCTAGCCAATCAGTACAAGTGCTTTTCTCCTTCCTTAGTGTCTAAACTCTCATACAACTCACCATACACCTTTTCCTTTGCCACCTCTCTCTTCTCTTTACGCTGCATGTCTTTGTACTCCTGTCTACTTTCTTCATCTCTCTGACTATCCCACTTCTTCTTTGCCAACCTCTTCCTCTGTATACTTTGCTGTACTTCCTCATTCCACCACCAAGTCTCCTTGTCTTCCTTCCTCTGTCCTGATGACACACCAAGTACCTTCCTAGCTGTCTCCCTCACTATTTCTGCAGTGCTTGCCCACCCATCTGGCAACTCTTCACTACCACCTAGTGCCTGTCTTAACTCCTGCCTGAACTCCACACAACAGTCTTCCTTCTTCAACTTCCACCATTTGATCTTCGGCTCTGCCTTCACTCGCTTCCTCTTCTTGGTCTCCAAAGTCATCCTACAGACCACCATCCGATGCTCCCTAGCTATGTTCTCCCCTGTCACCACCTTGCAGTCTCCAATCCCTTTTAGATTGCACCTTCTACATAAGATATAGTCCACCTGTGTGCACTTTCCTCCACTCTTGTACGTCACCCTGTGTTCCTCCCTCTTCTTGAAATATGTACTCACCACAGCCATTTCCATCCTTTTCGCAAAATCCACCACCATCTGTCCTTCCACTTTTCTCTCCTTGACACCATACCTACCCATCACCTCCTCATCACCGCTGTTCCCTTCATCAACATGTCCATTTAAGTCTGCTCCAATCACCACTCTCTCCTCCTTGGGTACCCTCTCCACCACGTCATCCAACTCACTCCAGAATTCTTCTTTCTCGTCCATCTCACACCCAACTTGCGGGGCATATGCGCTGATAACATTCAGCAATACACCTTCGATTTCCAGCTTCATACTCATCACTCTGTCTGACACTCTCTTCACCTCCATTACACTCTTGACATACTCTTCCTTCAGAATTACCCCTACCCATTTCTCCTCCCATTTGCACCATGGTAGAAGAGTTTGAACCCACCTCCGATTCTCCTGGCCTCACCCCCTTCCACCTGGTCTCTTGCACACACAGTTTGCCTACCTTTCTTCTTTCCATCATATCAGCCAGCTCTCTCCCTCTACCAGTCACAGTGCCAACATTCAAAGTTCCAACTCTCACCTCCACACTCCTACCCTTCCTCCTCTCCAGCTGCCTGTGGACATGCCTTCCCCTTCCCCCTCTCCTTCTCCTTCGCCCAACAGTAGCATAGTTTCCACCGGCACCCTGCTGGTTAACAGTACCAGTGACGGTCGTTGGTAACCCAGGCCTCAATCGATCCAGTATGGAAATCTTATTTGTGATCCGCATATTTGATTTGGCAAAGGTTTTCAACAAGGTCCAAGAATAAAATCATTAAAAAAGAAAAGAAAACTGTGACAGAGGGCAACAAATGACACATTTTACTGTTTGTTGTCCTTGGTTGTGTCAATGTAAGACTATAGTGAATTTACCGTCCAACAAATGCCCAAGTGCTTAAATCACACAGACAGATTAGACAGATAGATAGACAGATAGATAGATAAATAGATAGATAGATAATACACAGAATCAAGTGATGGCACATAGAAACAGAGTATTTGCCAGGTTGGCACTACCTCACTGTTTAAAAACATTTTTGAAACGTTAACAGGGTAGCAAATATATATGCACACAGCTAATCTAATTGTGGAGATGTTGGGATAACAAGTCAACAGCTAAATGACACATTCCCTGCTTTTAACTACACATGAAGTGGGGGGGGGGGGGTCCGGGTTCACATACTAAGTCAGGACTGCAAAAAAATCTTTGGTGTAAATAAAAATTCTCCGTAGGGAGCTTGAACCTTGATGCCTCATGCTGTTCCTCAGAAAATAAACAGTGCGCTGGTACAGACCAATGAATTAAATGCTAATTTTACACCCATTCACTTCACACTGCTCGTTATGTAGACCACCTTTACGTCGTGTAGATTTGTAAAAGTAAACTAAACAGCGTTTGGCTGGCGGACACAAAGACAGGCAGGAGAGCATAGGCGCTGGCAAACAGCACACACACACACACACACACACACACACACACACACACACTTGCATGCTTGCTTCACCGTGCTTCTTTTTTCTAAATCTCCTGTATTCTTTTTTTTTTATCTAAATATGATTTTTTTTGGCAGTTTTTTACTTTTATTAGACAACAGCAGTGAAAGACAGACAGGAAATGGGAGGGGGGGTATGACACGCAACAAAGGTCGCCGGCTCGAACCAGTGATGGTTGCAACCATGTGGTACGCGCTGTAACCATTCGGCAACAAAGGCGCCCATACACTTGTCTTTTTTTATACCCTTTTTTTCTTTTGATGTCGTGTCCTTGTTTCCCTCTCTCGCTCCCTCTCACTTTCTGAAGGCTTTCCTCCCCACAGAAGAGTGATGGAGGGCAAGGTCAGTAAAATATTCAGGTCATTTCCTTCCTCTATTGAAACATCCATTGTGCATCTCATTCTGCCTCTCTGGTTCTCCCTCTCCTCCAGACCTTGACCCTTTCATCCTCTCCTTCGCTGCTTCCCAACCTCCTTTCTCTTCCTGGTCTACTTCTCATCTACTCTTTAGTCCTCCTATTCCTCTCCACCTCTCCTCCTTCCCATTTTGGAGTGATTGATGACCATGATGCTTTGCTCTTGGGCAGTTTATTAACTTCATGCAGTGGGGGCGGATGGGCGGCCAGAGGGCTCTCGTGTTCGCAGTTTTTCTTTTTTTTACTCATTCACTCGTGCTTCCTCTCCTTTCCCCCCCTCTCAACCTACACCCTCCCCTTATACTTTCCACTCTCCTCCATCTCTGCCTCCCTCCAACCCATTCACTCCCCCCAGCTCAGTCCTCCAACTTCCTCTCCTCCATTCGTCCTTTCTTGCCATCGCTTTCATTTTCTCTCTCCTACGCTATCCCTAACTCATTCTCTCTCTCTCTCTCTCTCTCTCTCTCTCTCTCTCTCTCTCTCTCTCTCTCTCTCTCTCTCTCTCTCTCTCTCTCTCTCTATCTATCTCTCTCTCTCTCTCTCTCTCTCTCTCTCTCAACTTCCTTAAGTATACACACACCCTCTCACCTTCCACTTAAAGTAGGTATACGCACACGCACGTATGCACACACACACACGTACAAACACCCTGCTTGAGACAAATGGCGAATGAGCTGAGGAGGACTGCACATGGTCCAATATATCTCAGTATATCTGTGAGTGTGCTTCCCTCTGCATGAGTGGCATGGCTGTAAATTTGCTTTATGTTGCCATTACTTACTGGGGGTTGGAGGGCCAATGGGCATGCACCACTGGAAGTGCCAGTTGCATCCAGCGAATATGAGTTACAGCTACGCGATAGATCACAGTTCTTGACATAAATACCAACGCATATACATGCATGCCTACACACATGCCTGCACACATGCCTACACACAAAGACAAACGGACAACACACATATGCACTGACCATATAATGCCATGTTAAGCCAAAGGCAGGGCAGGTTGACAGTCTGTTACCAAATGGTATTAGTTATTGTGTCCCATAACTGTTTGTCCGTGGAACTAGCTACTCATTTTACGGGTTGTTTCTGTGTGAGGCAGTGTGCAATTACAGCATGGATATGTGTGCATGAGTTTCAGTGCATGCCTTTTCAGTGAGGATGTATGCATGGGGCTATAATTTATATGTATATTTTTGAACAAATGTGGATCTGCTTGCTTAGGTGCATTGCCTGTCAGTTTGTGTGTGTGTGTGTGTGTGTGTGTGTGTGTGTGTGTGTGTGTGTGTGTGTGTGTGTTTGCGTGCGCGTGTCATTCACCATTCCTAATGGGCCAAGCTGACAAGCCAAAGAGCTTCAGTAGCAGTCATAGTTATGGTCATAGCGGCTGTGTCAGTTGTAATGCTCATGGTAATAGAGACTTTATGAGCCATGACTAACTTGACAAACTATCATATTAAACAATACTGCACCCACATCTGAGAGTAAGAGAGATAAGGGTTGCCATTGGATGAATGAGTTTAAAGGGCGGGGCAAAAATTGAGTACAGGCTGCAGATTGGATGAGGTTCTTAATAAAGATGATTCAGGTGCAGCCAGAGACACAGTAGGATGATCACAAGGGAAGAAAAAAAGATGGATATGCTGACAAAGAGAGGGAGTTCCAAAGGTTAAAGCAAAGAGAAATGGTAGAGTCACATTAGTGCTATAAAAGTGGGGCTTAATATTGAAATAGTCCTCAGAAATACTCTGAAGTTCCACAGTATGCAAAGGTAATATTCTGTCTCTTTGAAATGCGTTCAATAACTTAATGGAATCTGCTGAAATATAAATAGCCTTGCTGTGAGCCAAAACCTAAATGTTATTATCAATGTATTCAATAAATTATCTATATGTTTGGCCCGTAGCCCACTACCTAAATCGAAATTCATCACATGCCAGTCCAAAGCCAAGCTGGGCACTCCTATAGGAGAGTATGGCATTGACGTTGGATGCTTCCAATTTGGGTAACTCTTCCCCCAAACGTATACCGACTGGCTGATAAGCAGAGCCTCTAGTTGTTAGCTAACAGCAAAGGACCCAGGCATGACTTTCTTGCTTTACAGTCCACATATGGAAAGGAGCAACTGACTTTGTAATGCAATTCTGCAACCATTCTGCAGTGTTTTACAACACTGCATTTTGCCAGTTAGCACAACTCTTGCCACTGTCCTTCCCCGACTCTCATCAACAAGATGTACGTCACCCATGAGACTGCTGCTACCTGGAAGCCAGAGAGTCATGCAGGAAAGGCTTAGGGAAGCAAACGTTCCTTGTGTAGCAGGAACTGGCCTGTATGGCACTACTGACAGTATATGGTATATATATATATACAGTGCATCCGGAAAGTATTCACACCCCTTCACTTTCCCCACATTTTGTTATGTTACAGCCTTATTCCAAAATGGATTAAATTCCTTTTTTTTTCTCATCAATCTACACACTATACCCCATAATGACAAAGCGAAAAAAGTTTTGTAGACATTTTTGCAAATTTATTAAAAATAAAAAACGGAAATATTGCATGTACATAAGTATTCACACCCTTTACTCAGTACTTGGTTGAGGCACCCTTGGCAGCGATTACAGCCTCAAGTCTTCTTGGGTATGAAGCTACAAGCTTGGCACACCTATATTTGGGGTATTTCTCCCATTCTTCTCTGCAGATCCTCTCGAGCTCTGTAAGGTTAGATGGGGAGCGTTGCTGCACAGCTATTTTCAGGTCTTTCCAGAGATGTTCAATGGGGTTCAAGTCTGGGCTCTGGCTGGGCCACTCAAGGACATTCACAGATTTGTCCCGAAGCCACTCCTTCGTTGTCTTGGCTGTGTGCTTAGGGTCGTTGTCGTGTTGAAAGGTAAACCTTCGCCCCAGTCTGAGGTCCTGAGCGCTCTGGAGCAGGTTTTCATCAAGGATCTCTCTGTACTTTGCTCCATTCATCTTTCCCTCGATCCTGACTAGTCTCCCAGTTCCTGCTGCTGAAGAGCATCCCCACAGCATGGTGCTGCCACCACCATGCTTCACTGTAGGGATGGTATTAGCAAGGTGATGAGAGGTGCCTGGTTTCCTCCAGACATGACGTTTGGCATTCAGGCCAAAGAGTTCAATCTTTGTTTCATCAGACCAGAGAATCTTGTTTCTCATGGTTTGAGAGTCCTTTAGGTGCTTTCTGGCAAACTCCAAGCGGGCTGTCATGTGCCTTTTACTGAGCAGAGGCTTCCGTCTGGCCACTCTACCATAAAGGCCTGATTGGTGGAGTGCTGCAGAGATGGTTGTTCTTCTGGAAGGTTCTCCCATCTCCACAGAGGAACGCTGGAGCTCTGTCAGAGTGACCATCGGGTTCTTGGTCACCTCCCTGACCAAGGCCCTTCTCCCCCGATTGCTCAGTTTGGCTGGGCGGCCAGCTCTAGGAAGAGTCCTGGTGGATCCAAACTTCTTCCATTTACGAATGATGGAGACCACTGTGCTCTTCGGGACCTTCAAAGCTGTAGAACATTTTTTGTACTTTTCCCCAGATCTGTGTCTCGATACAGTCCTGTCTCAGAGGTCCACAGACAATTCCTTTGACTTAATGGCTTGGTTTCTGCTCTGACATGCACTGTCAACAGTGGGACTTTATATAGACAGGTGTGTGCCTTTCCAAATCATGTCCAATCCATTGAATTTACTACGGGTGGACTCCAATCAAGATGTAGAAACATCTCAAGGATGATCAGTGGAAACAGGATGAACCTGAGCTCAATTTTGAGTGTCATAGCAAAGGGTGTGAATACTTATGTACATGCAATATTTCAGTTTTTTATTTTTAGTAAATTTGCAAGGACACTTGAACATGCTCTCTGGGGGAGCCAGGGATCGAACCAGTGACCTTCGGATTACTGGACAACCCGCTCTACCTCTTGAGCCATGCCACCAGTAAAAGACACAAAGTTCACCGAGGTCACCTTCCATTCCACACCGCTTATCCTGCTCTCAGGGTTGCGGGGATGCTGGAGCCTATCCCAGCAGTCATTGGGCGGCAGGCGCCGAGAAACCCTGGACAGCCCGCCAGGCCATCGCAGGGCCGACACACACACATTCACACCTAGGGACAATTTAGTACGGCCGATTCACCTGACCTACATGTCTTTGGACTGTGGGAGGAAACCGGAGCACCTGGAGGAAACCCACACAGACACGGGGAGAACATGCAAACTCCACACAGAGGACGACCCGTGACGACCCCCAAGGTTGGACTAACCCGGGACTCGAACCCAGGACCTTCTTGATGTGAGGCAACCGCGCTAACTACTGCGCCACCATGTCGTGCCGAGGTCACCTGTTTACCCCAAATTAGTGTTGAGTCTGACAGTGAATGGATGTGTTCGATGCCCATCTTCTGACATAGAGTCGCAGACTGTAGCCATATGAATTTATGTCTTTGGGAGGGTGTATTATCAGCAGCATGCTGTGCCTAATAAGCAGGCTGCAGAGCATATGCACTCATGGTAGTTTAATAGCTGCACTATAGGCAGTATTCTCTTGGGGTATGTTCATATGCCACTGTGTGTGTGTGTGTGTGTGTGTCACTATAATTTACAGTACTGAGAATGTTACCATGATACCAGCCCTTCTTCTGCTAAAATGCGTTGGGTTAATGTATCACCTTGTGAGGATGAATAAAGGCTTTAGTCAAATGGGAAATATAATTATATAATGTTTGCTATATGAGAGTTGGTTGGATCGTGAGACAGACCTGCTTTTTAATGTCCAATCCCTAGACAGAGTTAAGAGGGTCTGTTAAAAAGAAAAAGAAAAAAAAATCTCCAAGGCTTGCCTTTTGTTTGCTTAGTCTGCAGAGGGAGAGAGGGAATGGAGAGGAGCGAGTGAGTGAGATACTCAGTGAGAGACAAAGACAGAGACGCACAAAGAAGGCCTCTTTTGAGACAGAGAAGAAGAGGTAGAGAGAACAAAGAAGGAAAGAAAGAGGCTATGATTACTACATATTTTTTTTCTTTCGAAAGGGTGGGTGTGGGGATTTTGATTCGACCCCCCTCCCCACCCCCGCTGAAAATCTCTTCTACCCCCTACCTCCATCCTTCTTCGCTGTCTTTTCTTTGCCTTCAACCCCCATCTCTTCTGAGTGCAGTCCGCAGCTCCCCCCTTCCCTTTATAGCCGGCTTCTGTCGTTTTACTGCGGCACGCCATCGACCCATCCTTTCTTTGGTATTTCTTTCATCTCTTCTACAAACTCCATTTTTCTCTTTCTCCTTTCATTTCTGTTTTTTTCATCAGTTTTCAACATTTCTCCTGTTCTTCCATTTTGTCTTATCTCTTTTTCATCTACATTGTCTTTTCTTTTCTTTTCACAGTAATCTATCTCTGTTGACCCCATCCACGCTTCCAAACATTTCATTTTCTGAGTCACCCTTGAGCCCTTTCACTCCTTTCTCCCTGCTGATTCCAAACTAACAACCCAAAGACACACACACACACACACACACACACACACACACACACACACACACACACACACACACACACACACACACACACACACACACTATAATTCCTATTATCCTAATTGTTAAAAGGTTTATGTATAGAGTTTATATGGATTTATTTCTCAAAGCTTCCAATTTCTGTTAAGCTGGATGCAAAAGGATGCACTTTTGTGATTGTGTGTGTGTGTGTGACTGTGTGTGTGTGATTGTGTGTGTTTGTTGACAAAGCTAGGAAGAGAATCAAGCCATGTCATTGCAACCACATCACTGCACAGACATCAGTTGCTGAATACAAAAATGGGATTTATAAGATGATTTTGAGTTCAGCCTAATACTAGAAGTGCACATTTCCACTAAAATCCAACTGCACTCACTCTCTCCCTTTCTAGGTCGTTCTATGACCTCAAAACCTTGACCCCCCGCCAGTGACAGTGAAAGTCAGTTAACTGCAGATCCAACACACACACCACTAACTCTCCCTCTCTCTCTCTCTCTCTCTCTCTCTCTCTCTCTCTCTCTCTCTCTCTCTCTCTCTCTCTCTCTCTCTCTCTCTCTCTCTCTCTCTCACACACACACACACACACACCTCCTCTTGCTGCTGGTGTCGTTTGTTTCTCTAATTGAGTTCACACAGAGTTATGGTTATATATATCATTTGCAATGTCCTCTGTACAAATTCTGTTGTCACTTGCTAGAAAAAAAGGCATACAGTCATTTTTGGATTCAACTTCTATCAATCATAACAAGTAACAGTCAGCATCTCCACTCCGACATACTAAATGGCTTTCAATTTGTTTTAGAAAGGGAGTTGCACTATGTTTAACACTGTTCACCAGCGCAGGCTCATTTTAAAGAGCATCCCTGCATGAATCAGGGTGTGGAGAGTAAATGTTGTTGTTTTTTTTTTTTAAACCAATTGCACAATTGAAATCCTTTATTTAATAATTTGGGGTGGCAGCAGCTCAGGCGGTAGATCAGGTCATCCAGTAACTGGAGGGTTGCTGGTTTGATCCTCCTGGCAAAAAAATGTCTAAGTGTCTCTGAGTAAGACACATAACCCCTAATTGTTCCTGATGAGTTGATTTTATCTTACATGAGTATGTGTGTGTGTGTGTGTGTGTGTGCGTGCGTGCGCGCGTGCGCGCACGTGGGTATACACCGATCAGCCAAAACATTAAAACCACCGAGGCCACTGCCACCAGGGAATACTGTTGCCATAAAAGGGTGTACCTGGTCTGCAATAATGTTTAGGTAGGTGGTACGTGTCAGTTACATCCACATGAATGCCAGGCCCAAGGTTTCCTAGCAGAACATTGCCCAGAGCATCACACTGCCTCTGCCGGCTTGCCTTCTACCCACAGTGCATCCTGGTGCCATCTCTTCCCCAGGTAAACAACACACACGCACACACCCAGCTGTACACATGATGTAAAGGTAAGCTTTCATCAGACCAGGCCACCTTCTTCCATTGCTCCATGGTCCAGTTCTGACGCTCACAAGCCCATTGTAGGTGCTTTCGGTGGTGGATAGGGGTCATCATGGACAGTCTGACCGGTCTGCAGCGATGCAGACCCATACGCAGCAAGCTGTGATGCACTGTGTTCTGACACCTGTCAATCACAGCCAGCATTAACTTTTACAGCAATGTGAGCTACAGTAGGTCTTCTGTGGGATCGGACCAGACGGACTAGCCTTCTCTCACCACACACATCAGTGAGCCTTGGGCACCCATGACCTTGTCGCTAGTTCAATAATTGTCCTTCCTTGGACCACTTTTGGTGGATACTGACCATTGCATACTGGGAATACCCCATCAAACCTGTCGTTTTGGAGATGCTCTGACCCAGTTGTCTAGCCATCACAATTTGGCCCTTGTCAAAGTCCCTCAGATCCTTACACTTGCCCATTTTTCCTGCTTCCAACACATCAACTTGCTGCCTAATATATCCCACCCCTTGATGGGTGCCATTTTAATGAAATAATCAAATTATTCACTCATCTGTCAGTGGTTTTAATGTTTTGGCTGATCGGTGTGTGTAAGGCATTAATTGTAAAGCTATTTCAGTGACTGTTGCAGCTGGAAAAGCACTTTATAAATGCAGTCAATTTACCATTCCTACATGAAGATAACCAATACAAATGCCGCATCATCTTTTCTGCCTTGAAATCAACTGAGGAATCGTACATAAACAGTGTTGGCAAACAATCAAAGGTAATGTATGGCTACTCAATCTACATACCAAGCTGCATGAAATGGTATGTAGACTCAATGTAAGGGGCCGGTTGAAGATGACAATGACAATTAATGAAAATTAAAAATTTGATTTTAACCAGAGTGCAGCAATAATGAGATTATTGTAACTGCCATGTATAAACCTTAATTGAATTATATTAATCAAATTAAAGTCTAAATCCACGCAACCATAATGTGACTAACAGAGCTGGATTTTTTATTTTTTATTGGCAATCATTAGATTTACCGTGCTTTAGAGAATTCATTGTGCCCTTGTGCACCAAAAAGTTAGCGATTCCCATGACTAGCATCTGACCTGGAAACGACAGACAAAGGGCAACATGGCGAGTAGCGGTACACAACCACATTTCTGGGGAAAAACTCAAACAACCAACGTCTCTGCTCAATAAAATGAAGGATCTTAACATCCCAAAGTTTTTGGATGGGCAACAAAACAGAAACGGAGACATTTTTCCCAAAAGCGTGGAACACAATGTTGAAAAACTTATGTTCCATATTTCACCTATCCAACGAGTCCTGCAAACTCAGATTACTGAAGGGATCGCAGTATTGGCAAAAGCACATGCGGGCACCTTAATCGACATGAAGGCTACATGGTCTCTGTGCACCCTCTGTGTTTCTTTGTCCTGAAGACTGTCCTCTTGATGGGAAGCTTATCCACACCTGCACTCCATCACACCGCCTTTCTCCTCCAATTTTTGCATGACTTTACTTTCCTTTTAACTATTTCCATTCTTCAACAACTCTACCTCTTTTTTTTACCACTACTGTATGCCCCACTAACCTTTCCTTTCCCTAGCTGCTCTCTTATTCTTTGCAATTTTTTCTTTCTATCAGCGATATTTTTTTACCTCTCTTCTGGCCCACGTAACCTCTCTCCTTCCCTCCTATTCTTTTTTAACCCCGTTTTAACAGTTCCTTCTGAATCTACACCTTCTCATTCCAGCCTCCCTCCTCTCCACTTTTCTCCCAACTCTACTTCATCTCCTTCTCTCACAGCCACCTGTGAGAATGTGCAACATGTCACCCTTAAGATCCACACACACACACACACACATACACACACATCAACATTAAAAGTAAGCAGGGGTTAAACTGGTTTCTATACATCATCAGGCAAACTTGAGTCCAAGCATTTATCTATACACTATTTATTTTGTTACTTGACCTACTGTTAAATAAACAGCCATTTCGAGTTGAAAAAGTTGCATCCCGTCGGGCGTCCCTAAAGACACAATTGGCCGTGTCTGCAGGTGGGAAGCTGGATGTGGATATGTGCCCTGGCCGCTGCACTAGCGCCTCCCCTGGTCAGGGCCCCTGTTCGGGGGGAATAGTGTGATCCTCCCACGTGCTACGTCCCCCTGGTGAAACTCCTCACTGTCGGGTGAAAAGAAGCGGCTGGTGACTCTACATGTATCAGAGGAGGCATGTGGTAATCTCCAACCCTCCCCAGCTCGGCAAAGGGGGCGGAGCAGAAACCGGGACAGCTCGGAAGAGTGGGGTAATTGGCCAAGTGCAATTGGGGGGGGGGACGGGGGGGTTGCACCTTCACGCTAGTCAGTGGTCTACTCCTCACCCACCACCACCAAAGCTGTCAGACAGACAATAATTATTGCATTCATGATTTGCCCTCCGTACATTATACCATCAATAGTGCCAAAGATTGCCCATATACAGTATGGGTACAATGTAAATCAAAATACAACCATATTTCTGACTTTGTCCTCTAAGGAGGGCAAAAGATCTCCTGGGTGTGGTCACTGCAGCCACGTACACGTTGCATGCTATGGCTGAGCAGGCCGCAGCTTGTAGGAAGATTTGTGGCTGTATGGCTGACTTTGGTTAATGTTGAACAGTGTCACCTTTTCAGCTCAAAAACTGTGACTCTATAAAACGCAGAAATTAAATATGGTTATTATTATAATTAGAATTTGAAATGGGTTACTTACTGTCACATATTTTTTTACTGTGGAATACACTAAAACCAGTAACCATCCCATCCCTTTTTAGATGTGATATGAGTTTTCCTAATTAGCCAGAAAGCATAGTCCTCATAATGTAGCGTTTGTCAGTTAACCAGCCGTAACACTCGCAGACAAAAATGGCCGCATTACATCTGGAGATGAATCGTATAGATAAATTAAAATGTTTAAAATCTAATTAAAGTTTCAATTCTTGTATTTATTTAGAATAAGGTTAAATAATTCTGATTACATTACATATCATTAAAGGTTTAACATACTATTTTCATATACTACAATATAGAAGAAAGACACTTTATTTCATCATTGTACGGGTTACAATGAATTTGCCTTCTGCATTTAACCCATCCTATTGTATAGGAGCAGTGGGCAGCTGCAGCACCCGGGGACCAAATCCAGGTCTTCTTTCCATTGCTTTGCTCAGGGGCACAGGCAGGAGTATTAACCCTAACATGCATGTCTTTTTGATGGTGGAAGGAAACCGGAGCACCTGGAGGAAACCCATGCAGACCCAGGGAGAACATGCAAACACCACACAGAAAGGACCTGGGACGGCCTGCGGTTCGAACACAGGACCTTCTTGCTGTGAGACAACAGTGCTGACCACTGGGCCACCATGCCACCCCACTACAATATATTATAAGCCTATACTATTTACGAACCATAGTATTCAACATGCATGCACACCCGCCAACCACTGGGAATCAGGTCTTCCTCACCTCACAAATCAACATTTAACCCCTGAGTGTGACTAAATACACTACAATCACACACACCCTACAAAATATTCACACTTGGCCTTGCACACGTGACTCCAGCGCAACTATTTGCTTCAGTAGCCCAGTATTAAACCGGGGCAAAGAACAGAGAATTCCCTTCTGAAGAGCAAGAACAAACAACCAAACAAGGCTGACATGGCACAACAAACCAAAATACTGTTATGCAACTCCCAAAATAACACCATTGTACTTATACCGATGAAGGCGAAGATGCTCCTGAAAGTTAGACTTCAAAGCTGAGATAATAATTTATATGTACAGTGAGACAGGGGGGGGGGAAAGACTAATGGATTATTTCTTCAGTATTGAAACAACATTTTAATGGCTGACTATTAAACTGTTGTGTGCTTTTAATTTTGATGTGTAATACCTCCCAATACAAATGGCCTAAAGCAATTCCATCTGTATTATAGAGGATAAAATGAGTCTGTAAATTGTATCACAGACAGCTTGGTTAGATGCAAATATCACAAAGTCATAGACACTATTTTCGTGCTGGCGTATGGCCATTTAGTAATTTGTGGCTCGAAAGGAACCCGCCTGAGCTGAGACGGGTGGGGTGGGGTGGGGTGGTGCAGCCGGGGGAGTATTAATGCAGATTCTGGCAAAGTATAATGTTGGTGTTCATTTTAGCTTGCGAGTGCATCTCTGCCTAAGCCTGCTCAGACCACATATAAGCACAAATGCAGGTGAGTGAGCAATTTCCATGCAGGAGTCGAGGCGAGGATCCATGCTCCATCCATCCAAATGTGTTAAAAGGGATGTTAGACTTCCCTTTCACTCCACTGCGATACAACATTAAACCAACTAACTGAATGTACCCTTCTGAATAAGTCCATCAAAATTTAAGGCTGATATGTGGCTAATGAATGTGATGTGAATCAAACAAATTGCCTCTGGTCAACATCCATCCATCCATTATCCAAACCATTTATCCTACTTAGGGTCGCGGGGATGCTGGAGCCTATCCCAGCAGTCATTGGGCAACAGGTAGGGCGACACCGTGGACAGGCCACCAGTCCATACACACACACACACCTAGGGACAATTTAGTACAGCCGATTCACCTGACCTACAGGTCTTAGGACTGCGGGAGGAAACCGGAGCACCCGCAGGAAATCCACACAGACACGGGGAGAACATGCAAACTCCACACAGACGATGACCTGGGATGACCCCCAAGGTTGGAAAACTCCAGGGTTCGAGCCCAAGACCTTCTCGCTGTGAGGCGACCGCGCTAACCACTGTGCCACCGTGCCGCCCTCTGGTCAACAAATTACTAAAAATATAAAGAACACATCCATGTGCGTCAGCGCTTTGCATTTGCACGTATGCCCATTTTCCCCAAAATAGAGCACATACTCTTGTGAATGTGAGATACTTGCATTTAACCAGCCCGTCCTTGGAACAGAAATTTAATGGATGACTATTGCACTGCTCTTTGCAGTTGGTTATGTTATGTAACATCTACCAATACAAATCACAAAAAAGCAATTTTATCTGTGTTAGGGGATATAATGGGTCTGGACAGGTTAGTATGATGCAGTATTACAAAGTCATAAGTCATCAAAGAATACTCATGGCTTAATTCGAGACTGTCTCTCAAAAGTTGGGCCAATTCAATGTCAGAAACGAATAAGAAAATCTACCCACAACTACCCCCAAGGCTGCTTCCCTCCCAGCTGATTAAAGAGGGAATAAATCTGGAGCAGAATGCTAAGTCAAATTTGGCACCACCAACCTACAATGATCATGCACACTTTTCCCTTTTTCCCAGCTTGACCTAATTTCGTGAAATTCCCCCCGAACTAGGATCGCGTGGGTGTGCTGCATTTCCTTATTCTCATCCTCCCCTCCCTCTCTGTTCTTTCATTCACGCTCATCTCTCTCTTCTTTCTGTTCACCTCTGTCTCATCCAGCGGCAGAATTTGGAGAGTTGACGTTAGCAAAACAATAATAATGTGTCTGTTGATCAGTTGATCAATAAAAACATATCGCCTGTGTTAAAGCTGCTGCTGGCACATGTCAGGCACGTCCCCCTCCAGCTAGAACTACGCTGTCTGGGACACACACCGCAATGTATGTGTTCGTGTGTGTGTGTGTGTGTGTGTGTGTGTGTGTGTGTGTGTGTGTGTGTGTGTGTGTGTGTGTGTGTGTGTGTGTGTGTGTGTGTGTGTGTTGGCCGTGTCAGGATATCTAATTGTCAGTGGATATTTTATTGTCAGTTCCCAATTGTCTTATTTCAGTTGAAATATTAAAAGGACAAAAGAAAGTGTACTATCACGGATGTGGAAAAAAATAAATAAAACAATTAACACCAGGAGTAGCTTGGTAAACTAGAGCCTACCTGTCCCTCTATTAAAAGATTGGCATTGTGAAAAATAATTTGCGATTTCAATGTCCATTACTCTGTTCAAGCTATTTGAACTCTGCAGAAGTTTTTGATGAGAGTGAAAGTGTGTGTGTGTGTGTGTTTTTTTTAACAGCCCCCCACTTCATATCTATACAGCTGCATGCTTCCACCCATGGGAGCTGGCCAGTTGAGCCAAAGTCTTACATTATTATTCTGATGAAACAGGGCTCGAGTGCTCAAGGATACCGCTGTGGGCAGTTATTGCAGTGATGCAGCTTGTTACCCACACACAATCCCTGCTCAGATACTCCTAAATGGGCTGGGGATTTCAAATGGCAACCTTAACATTACAACATTCTTAGTGCGAAAACAATTTAAAGTTATGGTTGAGACCGTGAATGTCGTAAAGAACATTTAAAGCTTTTACCAAGCGTTAAAAGGAGAGATGTTTCAGCTGACAGTGAGTGGGAGATTAAGTTGGAAGGGGATAAAACTGGTGCTGGGCGACAACCCCACACAGCCCGAGCATGTGGTGGCACCAGGTTTAGGACCTTCACAATTTATTTTGGACTAAAATTCTAACCATTTTTTCCCCCCATTGGTTGGCTGTCAAGTCCATTATTATTTAGAAATTACCATCGCTTGTTTGTGAAGATTCATCTAAGTCATGAAGGTAGTACAGTATCACAAAGTAAAGACAACGCAAGTGGATCATAACTGTAGGTTTTAAAGCGTTTCATCAATCACCCGATTGGCTTCTTCTGTTCGAATGTCAGGCGGGGAAACCCCGGTTTATACAGGTAGTGCCCGGGTTACGAACGAGTTTCGGTTTTGAGTCTGTACTTAAGTCAAATCTGTATGTAAGTCAGAACAGTCACATCTAGCGTCAGTCAAATGTTTGTCTTAGTAGTATATAGTATACTGTAATGATCACGGATGAATAGGCTCAGTAGCCCTTGGCTAACAAGTCGGACCCTTCAGTCGACTGGCAGAAACAACAGCCCGCTCGGTGCTCTCCTCCCCACCTCACCGGGTAAGTAAAAAAATGATGAGCGTTTCACCTCTCTCTGAACACTCAATTACTTCCACTTTCATTTCAATTGTGATCATTTTCCTTTTCTTCGATGCACCAGCATCACTTGCATCAGATTTACGCTTTGATGCCATGATTACGAGGGTAAACGCGCAAAAAAAATTAAGTGAAAACACAACGCACAAGGCTATGTTTACGTGCTCCGACCTAAAATAGCGACGGTGGCATGGCGTTGTTCTCCCTCGGGCCAACAAACTGCCTAAAACGCGCAATGTTTTGAGCGTCCGTCCATTCGCTAGTACGAGCCATTGTGTGTAACTCTTTTTTTAAAATTTTTATTTTTTTTAGTAGGCTTTATGGAGGTCGGTTCGTAAGTATGTGAGTTCGTAAGTCGGGCGTTTGTAACCCGGGGACTAACTGTTAATCCATGAGGACGATGCCCCTCTTGATGAAAGAGGACATAGTCAAAGACATCTGCTAAGAAGGTGCGTTACTTTTTGCACATGTCTCCACTCCTACAGGTGAAGTTCCTCCTCCAGGGGGTGAATGGATTGGTATAGAGAACCGCCGATGCTGAGATATTATGAAGGCACTATACACAGTGGTCGGGTGGCGTCGTAGTCATCCACCACAGTTCAGTGAGATCTGTTCCAATCTGACATATATGGCCTCTAAAGCCTCTACAAAGCCATCAGGTTCACCAAGGAGGAGATGGATAACAACAAACTGGCAGTCTAGCCTGTGCAGTCTCCCTGAAAGCAGGGAAGCTCAACATCGGAGTGTACAAAAAGCCCATCCACAAAGTGCCTCCTTTTTGATTCACATTAAGCCATTGGAAAAGAAGCTGGGAGCCATGCGGACCTTACACCTCCAGACAGAGACCGTATCAGCAACTGAGGACTTCATATGAACATCCACGTGAGCATTGCTTGCTCAGCACTGAGGGTTTTCAGTACTTTTAGTTCTATGTATGTTTACCTTCACTCTTGTTGAGATTTTATTTTGCTAAAGCACACAGATTACGCAATGGTTTTGGGCCCTTTCTGTAGTAAACTGGCTCACTGAGTTGTGGCAGGTTTTGTCGAATGCATATGTATTGACTGAGACAGATAGATTGTTTACTAGACAGTTTCTTTACTTGTGTAGGCTATCAAGGTGATCTACACACCACATCCCAGGGACAACAGCAAAACTAACAATATGCAGCTACTTGAGGTCTTAATAAAAATTGTGTTACGCGTCAAATATCTTCCACTCTGTGTCAAGTAGCAACATATAATGTTTCTGACTGTGTATTACAGATTGAACTACATAAAATCACATATGAAATTTAGTGGGTTTATTTAAGATACTACAGTAGCATGAAAGCATGTATTTTAAGCATGAGTGGATGCAGTGGCACAACACATAACCCTGACAGTGTTACACTCTACATTGAGCTGTGCAGGACAGAAATAACTTTTTCTCCCGTGCATTTGATTTAAGACAGCAGAAATCTGTTAGGACTAGTTTCTCTCTTTTGTTTTTTTTGTTTGTTTTTTTTTAATATAAACTGACTTTCCTCTGCACATTCATTTATGAAAATAAAGTACTTGTCGGAATGGGATGTTTGTCTGAAAGTCTACCATTCCAGATTCATCAAATCATATCCACAGGGACTTGTTTCAGAAAATCACACATTAAACCTGTTTCCACAGGAGCTTTTGGGAAATATCGCTGAGTTCCACCTTTTTCCTTGAGAGGGCCTGAGGAGAAATTAGGTTTTAAACAGTAATGAAATAAAAGCAAGCCTGATGTCTTCCTTTGTCAAAAATTTAAATGTCTTGGGTCAGGGCAGCCCTTTTACAAGGACATGCAGTGATTTCAAAGATAGAGCATGTCTTGAAATCCCTTGTTGGAATACCACAATAGTAAAGACATTTTAATTTTTCACCAAGAAAGGACAAACGCTTGTAATGGCATCCCCTTAGCAGCCCCTCACATTCAGCAGCCATGTTATTATACTTTGGACTGAAGTTTTAGCCATTCTTATTCCTTTCTTTTCTTTGTGTGTGTGTGTGCGTGCGTGCGTGCACACGCATTTGAATGAGTGAGAGAGGGGGCGGGAGAGAGAGAGAGAGAGAGAGAGAGAGAGAGAGAGAGAGAGAGAGAGAGAGAGAGAGAGAGAGAGAGAGAGAGAGAGAGAGAGAGAGAGAGAGAGAGGAAAGAAAGAAAGTGAATAAAGTATAGTTCACATTAACCTAGATCGGGCTGGATTGTGGATTCATAGAGTACATTAAGGCTGAATGTTCTTTTGAGATTCACTTCTATCTTGGAAAGTACTACACAAGAAAATCTGCGTAGCAGACAATAAAAAAAAAGGAAAATGTCTGAGTATCAAATGGGTGATGATGAATATTTGAACAATAATTAATTGTTTATAGGCTTTTCAAATGGAACTTTTGGAGAGCAATGTATTATTGCTTTATATGTCTTATGTTGGTATTTTTGAAGAAATTGGCAAACCAGTGTGAAATGAATGTCTTTGAAACTTTGGGGCCATGACAGGTAGTGGCTGTACCTTCTGTTCAGTTGATGGAGATGTGCTGAGTACAAGCATTCCAGACAGCATGGCAGTCAGAATGCTGATCTGCAAGGTTTTAAACAGTTGACAAGGGAACCGTACGAAATCAAGACCACACCTATTTACACCTTAACCATCTAACCGATAAAAACAGCCATTAACTGAAACTATAAGAATGTCAAAATGTCTTGATGTATGCTCTATAATCCAGGTAAGCAAATCAAAGAAGGTTGAATCAGTTCAACTGGACATACCATAGACTCTAACAGATCCAGCAACAGTGCAAGTGTGGACGGATGAGACCAAAGTAGAATTTTTTGGTTTAAATGAGAAGCGTCATGTCTGCAGAAAGGAAAACACTGCATTCCAGCATAAGAACCTTATCCCATCTGTGAAACATGGTGGCGGTAGTATCATGGTTTGGGCCCATTTTGCTGCATCTGGGCCAGGACAGCTTGCCATCATTGATAGAACAATTAATTCTGAATTATACCAGCAAATTCTTAAGGAAAATGTCAGGACATCTGTCCGTGAACTGAATCTCAAGAGAGCGTGGGTCATGCAGCAAGACAACGACCCTAAGCACACAAGTCATCCTACCAAAGAATGGTTAAAGAAGAATAAAGCTAATGTTTTGGAATGGCCAAGTCAAAGTCCTGACCTAAAGTGGGCAGTTCATGTGAGGAAACCCACCAACATCCCAGAGTTGAAGCTGTTCTGTACTGAGGAATAGGCTAAAACTCCTCCAAGCCAATGTGCAGGACTGACCAACAGTTACCAGAAATATTTAGTTGTAGTTATTGCTGCACGGGGGGGGGGGGGGTCACACCAGATACTGAAAGCAAAGGTTCACGTCCTTTTGCAATTCACAGATATGTAATATTGGATCATTTTCCTCAATAAATAAATGATCAAGTATAATATTTTAGTCTCATTTGTTTAATTGGGCTCTCTTTATCTACTTTTAGGACTTGTGTGAAAATCTGATGATGTTTTAGGTCATATTTATGCAGAAATATAGAAAATTCTAAAGGGTTCACAAACTTTCAAGCACCACTGTATGTAGGTAAATAACGTATGGCAGTTTGAGGATGGATGTCCTTGCCTGCCTAAGTGTTTGTTTCCTTATTATGTGGAATTGGCATGCGTCAGCCCTGTGATGGCCTGTACTGGCGGCCTGTCCAGGGTGTCTCCCCGTCTGCCCCCAAATGACTGCTGAGATAGGCTCCAGCATCCTGCGACCCCGATTGGGATAAGCAGCTTGGATAAAGAATGATGAATGGACAAGAAAAAATTAAAAAAAGACAGAAAATCAGTCATAATATGGGCTAGCTTGATTTGTCTATGTTTCCTTTCCAACTAAAATGAACTTTGAACTTTCGTTGACTAGCTATGCCCAAATAGAAGCAATAGAAGTTCCCACTTGATCCTTTTGAGATAGCAGAACACATTCATATGTACCTCCAGCTCAGATGAGAGGACCAAGTTCTAAAGCCATGCCAAGACCAAAGACTAAAGGGCTTTCCTCACCAAGAACCATAACTATATGATAACTATAACTACAACAATAACTGTAACGATAACTATAACGATAGCTACAATGATGACTATAATGACAACTGTAATGATAACTATAACGATAACGATGTGAGCATCCACACTGGGTGAATAACAACGCTCTGTAAACAGCGGTCCCAAGCATGCGCAGCACACGCCCGCTGTCGGCAACTTAAGAAAATGGATATTGATGACCTATTAATGCTGTACGCTGTGCAGGGAAAGAAAAAGAAAACTAGAAGGGTGTGGGTTTCCGAAGTTCTTCAAAGACGAGAGGTGTTAGGAGAATCCAGCACTCCGGTACGAGACTTGTCATCTTTTGAGAACAGATTTTATTCATACTTTCATATGAGTCAACATCAATTTAATGTTATCGAGGCGATGGCCAAACAGGGGTGCATTTTTCTGAACCTCAATGATGAGTCTCTCCACAACATCTTCTGACATGTTGAACGTGACAACCTGTAAATTCGGAGGGATTTTGATTGGCTGCCAGTGTTTCTATCGTTCGTCAAATCGCTCTGAAAACGACCCCAACGATATTGTTCGCCGCTGTTGTTATAGTTGTGGTGTGGACTCCGCCATCATCTTGAGTTAGAGCAATTTAAAAAAAAATATATATTTATAGTTATCTTTACAGTTATCGTTCTTGGGGTTTACGGAGCTCGAGAGAGGAAGAAAGAGAGGGAGAAACAAGTGAAAGATGTGCAAGTGGGGGGAATGAAACTGACCAACAAAGTATTTTCTGAAATGGAAAAAGATAATGGCGGTTTGTTTTTGGGGTTTTTTTCTGCTGCCTTAATTTCAGTTTGACCCTGACTTCACAGCAAGTGTGCATATATGCCCCCCCCTAACACACAGAGCAGGCCCACAACTGTCAACAATACCAGACTGCCCTTCAAACGATCTTGATAAGTATCTCTATAAAACTTTTATGATTTAATTTCTTTGAAAAGGAAACTGGATTGTTTTCCCCAATTCACTCACCTTCTGCAGTATGAAAGGGCCTGCTTTTGCAGTAGCGCAACTGCCTTCAACCACACAAAGCCAAACCACAGCATCCCAATTTCCTTCTCTCTCTCTTTCACACACACACACATACACACACACACACACACACACACACACACACACACACACACACACACACACACACACACACACACACACACAAATATGCCCCCCAAACATGCGACTTTAGCCGTCCACTTTGGTCATCTTGTGTGTTTTTCCTGCATGGCATCACTCGGTCAACCCAAACCCATAAAAGATTCACAGACCGTTTACATGCACCAAATCACACCGCATGCATTATGCAACGCAGCCAGTGGAGTAGTGCTCCAAGTCCCTTCTCTTCTGCCCTTTCCACTTCCCATAGCCATTCTCCTCTTTGGCTTTCTCACTCCTCCTCTCCTTTTGACCTCACGCCCATCTCTCTCTCTTTTTCCCCTTTCTTCTCTTTTCCCCCAACTCTCCCAATGGAACGCTACCGCGTCTTGTCCCGCCGTCTTCCTTTTCTGCTTCTCCATCAGTTTCTTTTCTCTCCTTTCTTCGTTCATTTCCTCGTTCATTTCTTAACTGTCTTCTTCTCCCCCATGCATCCTTCCCTATGAATTTCTCTTTGCCACCCTTCCTCGTACTGGCAGTGAAAACTTTCGACTTCTAGATACCGCTGTAACATGAGAGCCTGTTGGTACAGAGCGAGACCACTGGCTGAGCTCAAGCTGCCATTCTGTTCCCCCCCCCCCCTTCTGCTTATATTCCTCTTAAATCATCTCGTTTCTCTTTCTATTTCCATTTCTATTTCACCATCTGTCAGTGCTCTTCTCACCCTCTATTTGAGTGCTTTAGCTCAGCTGGTGGCTCGTTTTCTCTCGTGAATCATCTTCATTTGAACATTTTCAGGCTCATCCTGATCTCTGGACTCCGGATACTAAACGAAACTGCTGCTCTGTTTATGCAACATGCTGCGACATACTGTGCGGTGAAAAAGTACGTGTGCCCTCCCTGATTACCTCTTTTATTATCTCCGCCAGGCCGAAGCCTGGAGGGGATGATGCGTTTGGTTGCACGTGTGTGTGTGTGTGTGTGTGTGTGTGTGTGTGTATATGTCCGCAGCTAACCTCGCATACTACAAGGCTTGTCAGCCTAATATGTTTTCAGCACAGTTATGACTGCATGATCACAAAACTCCTGTGGTTGCGGCGATTCAAAACCCATGTTCTCGCTACCGCTGCTCCCTCTCCTCATTCACTCTCTAGCTCGCTTGACTAACACCGCTCTCTGTCACTGCCCGATCTGAGTCAGTCATGAGCACGGTTGACTCAGATCGAGCAGCGACAGTGTCAAACCATTGTTCGGGCATGAGTCTTGAAAGTAAACAAGAAGTCACTCGTCTTTCGGAAGCAAGCAAATCATTCACTGCTGATCTCAGCAGAGGAGAACTGGAGGAACACTGGATGAACCAAAAAGAATACCCTCCGTCTTCACTTTCAGAATATAATGAAGCTGGGTAAACGATTGATGGCCACGCAGTCCAAAAAATGTGAAAGTTATACAAGAACAACTTCCTCTAGGTTGCAGTCAAAACAGGAAGTGTTGCATATTCTTATTGCTGCCCGATGAGTCAACCGTAAATTTAAGTCACGCATGCACGGGCATAAATGGTGTAACCAGCTTTTTTACATTATATTATATTATAATTATATTCATTCATCCATTAACCCAGCCACTGAGGATGCACAAGCCAGTGCATCCTTAGTGCCGGTCCCAAGCCCGGACAAATGGGGAGGGTTGCGTCAGGAAGGGCATCCGGCGTAAAATCTTTGCCAAATCAAATATGCGGATCATAAATAAGACTTACATACCGGATCGGTCGAGGCCCGAGTTACCAACGACCGCCACCGGTACTGTTAACCAGCAGGGTGTCGGTGGAAACTATGCTACTGTTGGGCGAAGGAGAAGGAGAGGGGGAAAGCATGTCCAGAGGCAGCTAGAGAGGAGGAAGGGTAGGCATGTGGAGGTGAGAGTTGGAACTTTGAATGTTGGCACTATGACTGGTAAAGGGAGAGAGCTGGCTGACATGATGGAAAGAAGAAAGGTAGGCATACTGTGTTTGCAAGAGACCAGGTGGAAGGGGAGTAAGGCCAGGAGTATCGGAGGTGGGTTCAAACTCTTCTACCATGGTGTGAATGGGAGGAGAAATGGGGTAGGGGTAATTCTGAAGGAAGAGTATGTCAAGAGCATGCTGGAGGTGAAGAGAGTGTCAGACAGAGTGATGAATATGAAGCTGGAAATTGAAGGTTTATTGCTGAATGTTATCAGCGCATATGCCCCGCAAGTTGGGTGTGAGATGGATGAAAAAGAAGAATTCTGGAATGATTTGGACGACATGGTGGAGAGGGTACCCAAGGAGGAGAGAGTGGTGATTGGAGCGGACTTCAATGGACATGTTGGTGAAGGGAACAGAGGTGATGAGGAGGTGATGGGAAGGTATGGAGTCAAGAAGAGAAATGTGGAAGGACAGATGGTGGTCGATTTTGCGAAAAGGATGGAAATGGCTGTGGTGAATACATATTTCAAGAAGAGGGAGGAACACAGGGTGACGTACAAGAGTGGAGGAAAGTGCACACAGGTGGACTATATCTTATGTAGAAGGCGCCATCTAAAAGGGATTGGAGACTGCAAGGTGGTGACAGGGGAGAGCGTAGCTAGGCAGCATCGGATGGTGGTCTGTAGGATGACTTTGGAGACCAAGAAGAGGAAGCGAGTGAAGACACAGCCGAAGATCAAATGGTGGAAGTTGAAGAAGGAAGACTGTTGTGTGGAGTTCAGGCAGGAGTTAAGACAGGCACTGGGTGGTAGTGAAGAGTTGCCAGATGGCTGGAAAACCACTGCAGAAATAGTGAGGGAGACAGCTAGGAAGGTACTTGGTGTGTCATCAGGACAGAGGAAGGAAGACAAGGAGACTTGGTGGTGGAATGAGGAAGTACAGCAAATTATACAGAGGAAAAGGTTGGCAAAGAAGAAGTGGGATAGTCAGAGAGATGAAGAAAGTAGACAGGAGTACAAGGAGATGCAGCGTAAAGCAAAGAGAGAGGTGGCAAAGGCAAAGGAAAAGGTGTATGGTGAGTTGTATGACAGATTAGACACTAAGGAAGGAGAAAAGGACTTGTACCGATTGGCTAAACAGAGGGACCAAGCTGCAAAGGATGTGCAGCAAGTTA
Source organism: Lampris incognitus (assembly GCF_029633865.1). Classification (NCBI taxonomy): domain Eukaryota; kingdom Metazoa; phylum Chordata; class Actinopteri; order Lampriformes; family Lampridae; genus Lampris; species Lampris incognitus. The sequence goes on along the minus strand of NC_079211.1, from coordinate 94,123,790 downwards.
GGGCGATCAAGGATAGAGATGGAAATGTGCTGACAAGTGAGGAGAGTGTGCTAAGAAGGTGGAAGGAATACTTTGAGGGGCTGATGAATGAAGAAAATGAGAGAGAGAGAAGGTTGGATGATGTAGGGATAGTGAATCAGGAAGTTCAGCGGATTAGCAAGGAGGAAGTGAGGGCAGCTATGAAGAGGATGAAGAATGGAAAGGCAGTTGGTCCTGATGACATACCTGTGGAGGCATGGAGATGTTTAGGAGAGATGGCAGGGGAGTTTTTAACTAGATTGTTTAACACAATCCTGGAAAGAGGAGAGGATGCCTGAGGAGTGGAGAAGAAGCATACTGGTACCGATTTTCAAGAACAAGGGCGATGTGCAGAACTGTAACAACTACAGAGGTATAAAGTTGATCAGCCACAGCATGAAGATTTGGGAAAGAGTAATAGAAGCTAGGTTAAGAGGAGAGGTGACGATCAGCGAGCAGCAGTATGGTTTCATGCCACGAAAGAGCACCACAGATGCGATGTTTGCTTTGAGAATGTTGATTGAGAAGTATAGAGAAGGCCAGAAAGAGTTGCATTGTGTCTTTGTAGATTTAGAGAAAGCTTATGACAGAGTGCCGAGAGAGGAGGTGTGGTATTGTATGAGGAAGTCAGGAGTTGCAGAGAAGTATGTAGGAGTGGTGCAGGATACGTATGAGGGAAGTGTGACAATGGTGAGGTGTGCGGTTGGAATGACAGATGGGTTCAAGGTGGAGGTGGGATTACATCAAGGATCGGCTCTTAGCCCTTTCTTGTTTGCAATGGTGATGGACAGGTTGACGGACAAGATCAGGCAGGAGTCTCCATGGACGATGATGTTCGCGGATGACATTGTGATCTGTAGCGAGAGTAGGGTGCAGGTTGAGGAGAGCCTGGAGAGGTGGAGGTATGCACTGGAGAGAAGAGGAATGAAAGTCAGTAGGAGCAAGACGGAATACCTATGCGTGAATGAGAGAGAGGACAGTGGAATGGTCAGGATGCAAGGAGTGGAGGTGACAAAGGCATTTGAGTTTAAATACTTGGGGTCAACTGTCCAAAGTAACGGGGAGTGCAGTAGAGAGGTGAAAAAGAGAGTGCAGGCAGGTTGGAGTGGGTGGAGAAGTGTGTCAGGAGTGATTTGCGACAGAAGGGTATCAGCAAGAGTTAAAGGGAAGGTTTACAAGATGGTAGTGAGACCAGATATGTTATATGGTTTGGAGACAGTGGCACTGACGAAAAGACAGGAGGCGGAGCTGGAGGTGGCAGAGTTGAAGATGCTAAGATTTTCACTGGGAGTAACGAAGAAGGACAGGATTAGGAACGATTATATTAGAGGGACCGCTCAGGTTGGACGGTTTGGGGACAAAGCAAGAGAGGCAAGATTGAGATGGCTTGGACATGTGTGGAGGAGAGATGCCGAGTATATTGGGAGAAGGATGCTGAATATGGAGCTGCCAGGGAAGAGGAGAAGAGGAAGGCCAAAGAGGAGGTTTATGGATGTGGTGAGGGAAGACATGCAGGTGGCTGGTGTGACAGAGGAAGACGCAGAAGACAGGAAGAAATGGAAACGGATGATCCGCTGTGGCGACCCCTAACGGGAGCAGCCGAAAGTAGTAGTAGTAGATATTCATTCATCCATTATCCAAACCACTTATCCTTACTCAGGCTTGCGGGGATGCCGGAGCCTATCCTAGCAGTCACTGGATGGCAGGCAGGGACACACCCTGGACAGGCCGCCAGGCCATCACAAGGCCCACACACACACACCCACACACACACACACACACACACAAACATTATATTATATTACGAAAATAAAGACAGGTCAGGCCAACTAGCAGAACGTACATGCTAGTTGGCCGGTATGGAAATAACTCTCCATACCGGCAGGTGGCAGTAGTCTGTATTCATCGTTCAAAATTTGCTACTTAGCTAGCTAGTACATAATAACAACACAACTGCCTGTTCCATAAAGCAAGTTTATCAAAAAAGCCTCGCTTATTTCGATTAGTCTGAGTCATTTTCAGTTGGACAGAGGAAAACAAACGTAAACAAAAAACACTTTTAAAGCTGGGGTAGGCAACTTTGGAGAAGTGAGCACATTTGACATAACACACCCCACAAACGACCTTGCTATTCTTCTTCCTTCCTTCCAGTAACCCCTCTCTCCAAACCAGGTTCACACACAGCTTGAGTTTGGCTGTTTTAACTGATGAAACACATATTTTTGTTGATAACTGAGACATGGGGGCAGCACGGTGATGCAGTGGTTAGCACAGTCGCCAAACAGCAAGAAGGTCTTGGGTTTGAGCCCCGGGGTTAGTCCAACCTTGGGGGTCGACCCGGGTCGTCCTCTGTGTGGAGTTTGCATGTTCTCTCCGTGTCTGCGTGGGTTTCCTCCAGGTGCTCCGGTTTCCTCCCACAGTCCAAAGACATGTAGGTCAGGTGAATTGGCCGTACTAAATTGTCCCTAGATGTGAATGTGTGTATGTGTGTGTGTGTGTGTGTGTGTGTGTGTGTGTGTGTGTGTGTGTGTGTGTGTGTGTGTGTGTGTGTGTGCGTGTCGGCCCTGTTATGGAGTGGCAGCCTGTCCAGGGTGTATCCCTGCCTGCCGCCCAATGACTGATGGGATAGGCTCCAGCATCCCTGCGACCCTCAGAGCAGGATAAGCAGTTTGGATAATGGATGGATAGAACTGAGATACGTATGATTTTTTTTTTTCAATGAAGCTCTTAGTTACCCCAACATTGATGTTGTGAAGTGATGTCCAAAGCACCAGCACAGTATGTGACAATCTCTACCCGACTTCCTTATACCGCAGAGAGTAAAATGTATAGCAGTTGTTAATCATGCATTTTTAAAAAAAATTTTTTTAGTGAGCCTCTTCCTTACCCCAACATTGTGAAGCACTGTTTTATTTAGAGGTGACATATTCATTAAGATGACTTTAGTCTATTTAGTGTTTCCACCTCTACAAGTTATATACTGAAGACTAGAAACCAATAGATAGGCTGTGCACTCAAATCATTGACAGACAGTAGAACCAACCAACTGTATAAAGCTCCTCTAATTGGTTGAGGGGTACCAGGAGCAGTAAAGCCCCCAACCAATCAGGGGAACTCAGGTATGATTTGAGCTCCTGAATACAGACACAGGGTTAAACACACAAGCTTCACTGTCTTTGAGACCATTCATATTACTAATAGCTGTGAGAGGGATATGACTTTTTCACAAATAACAATGAAAGATGCCTATCTCAGCTCTTAGTTATTTCACTTATTGAATGAAAAAAAAATATCAAAACACCCATATCACCCATGTGAAAAAGTAATTGCTGCCTTAACCTCAATAACTTGTCGCACCACCTTTAGCAGAAATAACTGCAATCAAACACATGTCTTCCACCCCTTGCTGCAGAAACTTAGCTTAGCCTTCGGAGAACTTCTTTAATTCAGATGCGTCGATAGATTTTCGAGCATGAACTTGAGTCCCTGCTACAGCATCTCTACTATGTCTGAGTCAGGACTTCAGGCCACCCAAAAACGTTAATTTTGTCTCTTTTCAACAAATCAGATGTGGACTTAGTTTTGTGTTTTGAATCTGTGTTTTGCAGCATAACCCAATTACGCTTAAGTTTCAGCAGGAAAGCATCCCCACACCATCACACTACCACCACATTTGACTGTTAGAGTGGTATTCTTACTATGAAATGACATACTTGCTTTATGCCAGTCATAGTTCAGAAAGGTTGGGGATCATCCAGGTCCTTTTTTTTCCCCTTTTTTATCTTTTTTCTTTTCTTTTGCAAATGAGAGATAAGCTTTGATATTTCTCTTGGTTAGCAGTGGTTTCCGCCGTATAACTCTTCCATTAATCCTATTTTTGCCAAGTGTCATTGTTTATTGTGGAGTCACAAACACAGACTTTAGCTGGGAGAGAGAAGGGCCTGCAGGTGTTTGGATGTTCTTCTGGGACCTGTTGTGATTTCCTGGATGAGTTGTCGCCGCGCCCTTGGAGAACTTTTGGCAGGTCAGACACTCCTGGGAAGATTTACCACTGTTCCAAGTGTTCTCCGTTTGGCGATAATATCTCTCACTGTGGTTGGTGGAGTCCCCGAGATTTAGAAACGGCTTTGTAATCCTTCCCATACTGATATATTTCAACAACTTTTGTCCCATCTCTTCTGGAATTTCTTTTGACCAATGTATAGTGTGCTTGTAGAAACTTTGGGGCGACTACTTCACCCTGATGGTAACATTCAATATAATTCATGTTTAGATTCACAACGGGCTGGTTGCAATCAAGCCTAGGTGTCTTCAAAGAGGCAATTACTTTTTCATAAAGGGCCTGGTGGTGGTAACTTTGTTCCTTGAATAAAATGTGTTATGTATGCGTTTACTCATGACTCCTTTGTCTAACATTAAATTTTGTCTAAAGGTCTGAAACCATTCAATGTGGAAAAATATACAACAATAGAGAAAATCGGGGGGGGGGGGCTTTTTCATAGCACAGTATGTTAACTTGATGATGTAATAGCTTATGTTTCTGCTTGATGTAACTTTGTCTATGCTTTACAAATAGTTTCCATTTAAATTTTAGGCACTCGCAGGCCCTTAATTTACTGTCAACAAAAAGTTTTCTAGTAATTATGCAAAGCAGAAGCACTATATATATATATACACTACCGTTCAAAAGTTTGGGATCACCCAAACAATTTTGTGTTTTCCATGAAAAGTCACACTTATTCACCACCATATGTTGTGAAATGAATAGAAAATAGAGTCAAGACATTGACAAGGTTAGAAATAATGATTTGTATTTGAAATAAGATTTTTTTTACATCAAACTTTGCTTTCGTCAAAGAATCCTCCATTTGCAGCAATTACAGCATTGCAGACCTTTGGCATTCTAGCTGTTAATTTGTTGAGGTAATCTGGAGAAATTGCACCCCACGCTTCCAGAAGCAGCTCCCACAAGTTGGATTGGTTGGATGGGCACTTCTTTGAGCAGATTGAGTTTCTGGAGCATCACATTTGTGGGGTCAATTAAACGCTCAAAATGGCCAGAAAAAGAGAACTTTCATCTGAAACTCGACAGTCTATTCTTGTTCTTAGAAATGAAGGCTATTCCATGCGAGAAATTGCTAAGAAATGGAAGATTTCCTACACCGGTGTGTACTACTCCCTTCAGAGGACAGCACAAACAGGCTCTAACCAGAGTAGAAAAAGAAGTGGGAGGCCGCGTTGCACAACTGAGCAAGAAGATAAGTACATTAGAGTCTCTAGTTTGAGAAACAGACGCCTCACAGGTCCCCAACTGGCATCTTCATTAAATAGTACCTGTTAGAGCCTGTTTGTGCTGTCCTGTCCTGTGTTTGAACGGTAGTGTATATATATATATATATATATATATATATATATATATATATATATATATATATACACTACCGTTCAAAAGTTTGGGATCACCCAAACAATTTTGTGTTTTCCATGAAAAGTCACACTTATTCACCACCATATGTTGTGAAATGAATAGAAAATAGAGTCAAGACATTGACAAGGTTAGAAATAATGATTTGTATTTGAAATAAGATTTTTTTTACATCAAACTTTGCTTTCGTCAAAGAATCCTCCATTTGCAGCAATTACAGCATTGCAGACCTTTGGCATTCTAGCTGTTAATTTGTTGAGGTAATCTGGAGAAATTGCACCCCACGCTTCCAGAAGCAGCTCCCACAAGTTGGATTGGTTAGATGGGCACTTCTTGCGTACCATACGGTCAAGCTGCTCCCACAACAGCTCAATGGGGTTCAGATCTGGTGACTGCGCTGGCCACTCCATTACCGATAGAATACCAGCTGCCTGCTTCTGCTCTAAATAGTTCTTGCACAATTTGGAGGTGTGTTTAGGGTCATTGTCCTGTTGTAGGATGAAATTGGCTCCAATCAAGCGCTGTCCACTGGGTATGGCATGGCGTTGCAAAATGGAGTGATAGCCTTCCTTATTCAGAATCCCTTTTACCCTGTACAAATCTCCCACCTTACCAGCACCAAAGCAACCCCAGACCATCACATTACCTCCACCATGCTTAACAGATGGCGTCAGGCATTCTTCCAGCATCTTTTCATTTGTTCTGCGTCTCACAAACGTTCTTCTTTGTGATCCAAACACCTCAAACTTGGATTCATCCGTCCACAACACTTTTTTCCAGTCTTCCTCTGTCCAATGTCTGTGTTCTTTTGCCCATCTTAATCTTTTTCTTTTATTGGTCAGTCTCAGATATGGCTTTTTCTTTGCCACTCTGCCCTGAAGCCCAGAATCCCGCAGCCGCCTCTTCACTGTAGATGTTGACACTGGTGTTTTGCGGGTACTATTTAATGAAGATGCCAGTTGGGGACCTGTGAGGCGTCTGTTTCTCAAACTAGAGACTCTAATGTACTTATCTTCTTGCTCAGTTGTGCAACGCGGCCTCCCACTTCTTTTTCTACTCTGGTTAGAGCCTGTTTGTGCTGTCCTCTGAAGGGAGTAGTACACACCGGTGTAGGAAATCTTCAATTTCTTAGCAATTTCTCGCATGGAATAGCCTTCATTTCTAAGAACAAGAATAGACTGTCGAGTTTCAGATGAAAGTTCTCTTTTTCTGGCCATTTTGAGCGTTTAATTGACCCCACAAATGTGATGCTCCAGAAACTCAATCTGCTCAAAGGAAGGTCAGTTTTGTAGCTTCTGTAACGAGCTAAACTGTTTTCAGATGTGTGAACATGATTGCACAAGGGTTTTCTAATCATCGATTAGCCTTCTGAGCCAATGAGCAAACACATTGTACCATTAGAACACTGGAGTGATAGTTGCTTGAAATGGGCCTCTATACACCTATGTAGATATTGCACCAAAAACCAGACATTTGCAGCTAGAATAGTCATTTACCACATTAGCAATGTATAGAGTGTATTTCTTTAAAGTTAAGACTAGTTTAAAGTTATCTTCATTGAACAGTACAGTGCTTTTCCTTCAAAAATATGGACATTTCAATGTGATCCCAAACTTTTGAACGGTAGTGTATATATATATATATTTACTGTATATGGTGTATGTTGGAATTGGTGTCTTTATCCTTTTCACCTGCACATATATTTATCAAAGTTTTGGTTTGTAATGACCTGTGCTGCCGCCGGTAAACAGCTTTTCAACTGATCTTAAGGATGGACATAAATCACAGGAAATGGCCAACAAAGGATATAAATAAGGAAACAGCAACAAATTCTGGCCTCTTTCAGTAGCCCAGATTCTCTCTATCCCTGTTTACTAATTATAACCATACAATCTCTATTGGTTGTCATTGAGTAGCTAGCATTAGCATCTGCTGTTAGTCTCAGAATCAATTACACCATCCAAACACATCACCGCTATTAGCCTAACCAGCTGTACAGTACCAGGTGAATGCAACAATATGACTTAAATGCCAACTCTGAGTATTATATATATATATATAAATCGCCACCTTCTTAAAATAATGGCCTAAGTCATATTTTGAAGTTTTTCAAAAAACAGAATAAACTTTGTTTCAGTTTCAGTATATAACTTTGTTAAAAGAAACACTCAATGGTAGGGAACGTGCTCAACAAATAAGGAGCAAATACATATTTATTTATTTTTTTAATTGCATACTTCCATGAAAGATAACTGAATGCTTAGAGAGGGTAGTTGCCTTAGAAAAACAGCAGAAATTTGGCACTTAAAGTTTCGCAAAATATTTGCACAATGACTCAAGTTTGCATGGAAACTGGTGGCTCACAGCCTGGAGAACATGCAAATGGAAATGGCAGACTTGAAAAAATAAAGAAAAATCTTTCTGCAGGTGATGTAAAAAAAAACAAAACAAGGAGATTCTTTCAACCAAGCATGCCCGATTCAGGTCTCCACTACGGTTTGAATACGTGATCTGCAACCACTTAACCTCTTGAATCAGAGCAAAAGGTTATATGGCCATTTAACCTGACAAGCGATCAGATTAAAGAGATCAGACAACTGCATACAAGCAGAATTTGCATTCTGCACACAGGCAGAATTTTCTTTCTGCCATCTTGTGGCCACTTCACAGTCTGGCTCACAGTTTTAATGTCCATCAGTAGGGTCAAACAAATATGAAAGAGCAATGAGGTTTTGGTTTATTTGTAGCCCTTTAGCTGTTTAATTAAATCAGTGATTCGAAAGGTCTTTGTGTTAATGAATAAAAACTGTAGCGCTCCAAACATTTCTATATGGATAGAGAAAGCTGACAAGAGGGGATAAAAGTTAAAAATGAAACAACCAAACTGAACTTAGGTGGGTGTGGGTACTCTCTACACAGTAGCTCATCCTACTCAACCCCATTACAGTGGTACCACTAAAGATCAAAGAAAAGCAGAGAAATTGACCAAAATTTTCCCGTTTTTCCATTTCCATTTTCTCTAAAATTATCACTTGACATCACCAACACCAACCAACAAATTAGCAATAATGGTCTGTTTCCAATTATATTCATTCAGTGAAGTAGGCAATTTTAATAGGCCTTAAAAGGTAAAACGAGTACGATTTTCCTAAAAATCCATGTATAGACTCATACAAAAATAATCCCTCTCAATCATCACTTATGACCCACTAGACGTGTGTGGTGGTGTCTATATTTGCAGAGACCCTGTCCACTGTCTGTATTTTCTTATTTTGCTGTGTACGGGACGTTTCTGGGCATTAACCTTTGGCCAGCGTATGTGCCATTTGAGCTTCCTAACAAGTCACATTTTCTTTCGGCCTGCTCACAGATTGCATTTTTTTATTTCTATCTTGCATTCATAGGAATCATTAGATCTGATTTCTTAAAATGAATACTGTCATTTATGATTAAATAATGAACATGCTTTTATAATTGTATATGAATTGTATAAGTCACTGAAACTCATTATTTCAATACGAAAATGATTTTCGCTGAAACAACAGGTATACTTTGACATTGTTTAACACATGTCTAAGTATTTAAATGACGAGTCGTTATCGCCACCTGTCTCTTGTGTGACAAAGTATTCTTTGTTGTTGTTGTAGGTGTTGATCGTAATGGTAATGTTTGTGAGGATACTGTCATTGCATTCTACACTGCATCTGCTGATATTTCATCAAGGTCAAATGTCATCTCTTAGTAATAATGTATCCAGCAATCATCTCATTGGCTTCAACTGATCCTTACAAAGAGAGAGAGAAAGAGAGCAAGAGAAAGAGCGAGAGAGAGAGAAAACCGTTTGCAACCACCACCGATACCAGTGAATCATCTCTACCTGTGTTTATGGCCTATGGTCTCATATTCCAGTTCATACACACATACATAGGTGAGATTTATGTTTAAAATGCATGCAGTTGACCAAAAATACACACAAATACACAAAGTGTATGCACAAATACACTTTAAAATACACTTTAAATGTTTCCAGTAGACATACCAAACACATACGTGAAAACACACACATATGGGCACAGTCCTAGATATCAGCTATGGGGCCTTGCGGAAGTGCAAACTGTTAATCAGGGCAGACCTAAATAGAGCTCATTTTCTTGAAGTTGAAATGAGGCTGAGATTAGAGTTATCTTTGGCTGTCCACTGGGCAATCATGGAAAAATCCATTCCCATTGGAGCTGTGACGATGCTGTCAGTTGGTAATAGCCTATATGTGTTGCAGAATGCAATTATAAGATCTGTATCAAACTGATGATAATTCTGGAGCCTTCAGGTGGCTACCTCCACACTTTGGGAAAATGGATAAACTGACCCAGTAAGCCTGAAATAAGCTAAATGTTAGGATTAAGTGCTATAAATGCTGTAAATGCTAGGAAAAGCCAGTAGTTATAATATTATTATTTTATAATAATATAACTGTTGTTTATTATTTCCTTAAATGTATCTTTATTTTATTTTATTTCTTATTTCCTTCAGCATAGCTATTAAAGAAGCTGCAATGTCATGACCAGGTAATGGTCACAATGACCAGGTAGTGTCACCAGGACGACAATTCTAGCATTTTGGATAAACTACTGGCCATTAGTATTCACTAAAACAAAGTGGCATGCTGTTTAGGATTAAAGTTGGATTAATCTGCTGCTCTAAATGTACCCCTTTGTTTGTTTGTGTTTTCCTGAGCATTCAGTTTGTCAGCTTGATGCCCACCTTAATTATGGTGCAATTTAAGCTGAATGAAAGGTAATTTCTCCATTGTCGTGTCATTTTATAGCAGGATGCTATGAAAATATTTAAATAGTTTGTTTTCAACGTGTTTGATAAGAAGTAATGGAAAGTGATTCATCCAGTGGCAAAAATCTATGTCACCATTTCTCTTTTTCTACCTGGTAGTATATATACAGACCTAGCAGTTATCTTTCTAAACTATGGGTTTAGTTTTCTATAGAAGAAAGCCTCTTTATTTTGTCATCACCTTCTTACAATGAATTTGTTCTCTGTATTTAACCCACCCTCTTGTATAGGAGCAGTGGGTAGCTGTAGCACCCGGGGGACCAACTCCAGTTCTTCTTTCCATTGCCTTGCTCAGGGGCACAGACAGGAGTATTAACTGTAACATGCATGTCTTTTTGATGGTGGGAGGAAACCGGAGCACCCGGAGGAAAACCACGCAGACACGGGGAGAACATGTAAACTCCACACAGAAAGGACCTGGGACAGCCTGGGGTTCGAACCCAGGACCTTAGTGCTGTGAGGCAACAGTGCCAACCACTGGGCCACCATGTCAGCCCTATACAGACTTGAAGTTGCAGCTACTGGTCCACTTTAATGTGAAATATATCAGTAAGCTGTCTAACTACTGTAGTATGTCCAAGGATTCTCAACATGCAAATCTAAACTATAATGAATGTGATTCTATTGTCTTTTTTTTGGGGGGGTAGTGTATTACGTATACAGATTTAATGCTCTGGTTTAATCTTCATGATATGCCTGATATGTACACGTTCTATCTTGTTCAATAGTCATCGACTTTCAGGCTTCAAAAGACATGAGGTAATGTTCAACTCCCACTCGATACAAAGGATTATTCTGTGCATTTTCGCTTGCAAGAATTCACAAACGAGACCACGGCGACTGACAAGTTACAGAGTTGTTTCTACAATAACTGCAAGGATATCATTACAACATGCATTGCTATGAATGAAACCAAACAAAAAAATGTTCAAAAGGGCAGGAATGTCACAGCCATAGAGCCATTATGTATCACTACAATGTGTTTGATTAACTACTAAAAACCCTCTTCTATTTCAAAGTAAAATGCCAAGAAGACAGATTTAGATTTACAATATGGACATTAATACAGTCAAAACTCTAGTGCAGGAAAATATGAATCAGTGTTGTAATCAAAAACAAACGACTTCAGTTATTCAAAGACAGCGCATCAATAACATGAATCCATCTCTATGAAATACCCATTAGACCATGAAATCTGTGACCTTTGATTTGATGGTAAACCAAATACCTCGGGACGGGGACCTTAGGGGTGGATTATTAAACTGCTTCCTACTGTAACAAATATTTTAACATGCGATGAAAAATGGTAGCTTGGACTGAAAATACAAAACACATTCCCATTTTCCCCTTGACCTTTCAGATCTAATCCTACAGATATGATGGATGGCAAAAAACATTGTAATCAATGTATAATAACATTTTCCAACTCCCATTAAAGTAGGACAATATATTAATTTGACATTCATTCATTCATTATTCAAACCGCTTATCCTTACACAGGGTCGCAGGGATGCTGGAGCCTATTCCAGCAGTCACTGGGCGGCAGGCGGGGAGACACCCTGGAGAGGCCGCCAGACCATCACAGGGCCTGGCAGACCCCCCCCCCACACACACACACACACACACCTAGGGACAATTTAGTACGGCCGACTCACCTGACCCACATGTCTTTGGACTGTGGGAGGAAACCGGAGCCCCCAGAGAAAACCCACACAGACACAGGGAGAACATGCAAACTCCACACAGAGGATGACTGTGATGACCCCCAAGGTTGGACTACCCCCGGGCTCGAACCCAGGACCTTTTTGCTGTGAGGTGACTGCCTAATTTAACATCAATACCATAATATAGGGCTAAATATCATCCACGATTTTAGCTATAATAATATCCTGGTATAACTCAGGGTTCAAGGTGGAGGTGGGATTACATCAAGGATCGGCTCTGAGCCCTTTCTTGTTTGCAATGGTGATGGACAGGTTGACGGATGAGATCAGGCAGGAGTCTCTGTGGACTATGATGTTTGTGGATGACATTGTGATCTGTAGCGAGAGTAGGGTGCAGGTTTAGGAGAGCTTGGAGAGGTGGAGGTATGCACAGGAGAGAAGAGGAATGAAAGTCAGTAGGAGCAAGACGGAATACCTATGCGTGAGCGAGAGGGAGGACAGTGGAATGGTGAGGATACAAGGAGTAGAGGTGACGAAGGTGTATGAGAATACTTGGGGTCAACTGTCCAAAGTAACGGGGAGTTACTTTGGACAGAAGAGAGGTGAAGAAGAGAGTGCAGGCAGGGTGGAGTGGATAGAGAAGAGTGTCAGGAGTGATTTGCGACAGAAGGGTACCAGCAAGAGTTAAAGGGAAGGTTTACAGGATGGTTGTGAGACCAACTATGTTATATGGTTTGGAGACAGTGGCACTGATGAAAAGACAGGAGGCGGAGCTGGAGGTGGCAGAGTTGAAGATGCTAAGATTTTCATTGGGAGTGATGAAGAAGGAAAGGATTAGGAATGATTATATTAGAGGGACCGCTCAAGTTTGACGGTTTGAAGACAAAGCAAGAGAGGCAAGACTGAGAAGGCTTGGACATGTTTGGAGGAGAGATGCTGGGTATATTGGGAGAAGGATGCTGAATATGGAGCTGCCAGGGAAGAGGAAAAGAGGAAGGCCAAAGAGGAAGGCCAAAGAGGAGGTTTAAGGATGTGGTGAGGGAGGACATGCAGGTGGCTGGTGTGACAGAGGAAGATGCAGAGGACAGGAAGAAATGGAAACGGATGATCCACTGTCGTGACCCCTAACAAGTGCAGCTGAAAGTAGCAGTAGTATATCCTGGTATACCTAAAATGTCATCATTCCTTGGTCTTAATGGCTGCATTACAGTAAAGTTATACAGTTTCCTGAACTGATCAGACTGTCTTGTGTGTAAATAGCTTATGAAAGCACCAATAGTCATCCCAAAATTGTGTGACATTTTTTAAAAGGTATTGAATTCAAAATATCTTTTTTTTTGAGATACTTTATTGATCCCCCATAGGGAAATTACGCTCTGCATTTAACCCATCCTAGCTATGTAGCTAGGAGCAGTGGGCATCCGCCATGCAGCGCCCAGGGACCAATTCCAGTTCGTCTTGCCGTGCCTCGGTCAGGAGCACAGACAGGAGTATTAACCCTAACATGCATGTCTTTTTGATGGTGGGGGAAATCGGAACACCCCAAGAAAACTCACCGCAGACACGGGGAGAACATGCAAGCTCCACACAGAGGACGACCTGGGATGACCCCCAATGTTGGACAACCCCAGGGTTCGAACCCAGGATCTTTTTGCTGAGGCGACAGCACTAATCACTGCACCACCGTGCCACCTTGGTATTTGATTTAGTCAATGCTCCCTGACCCTCACGCCCATTTGTTTGGTATTTTTCATTCAGTAATTGAAACTAATTTCTTTGAACTGGCCTTTTGGTTTATGTTCTGTTATGCTGTGGGGGGGCATTTTCCTGGCATAGTGTGGGTCCACTTGTTCCCTTAGAGGGAAGGGTCACTGCAAATCAATACAGTTATTCTTAGTGATCACCTTTATCCTATGATGAAGCATTTCTATCCTGATAGGAGTGGTCTCTTCCAGGATGACAATGCCCCCATCCACAGGGCCCGAGGAGTCACTGAATGGTTTGATGGTTTCAACCACCAAACAGAGTCCTGCCATCTTCATAAGTTCTCTGATGACTCTGCTATAGTCAGATGCATCAGTAAGGGCGAGGCGACTGCATACAGGGCTGTGGTGGGAAACTTTGTCACATGGTGTGAGTAGAACCATCTGCATCTCAACATGAAGACAAAGGAGCTGGTTGTTGATCTGAGGAGGGACAGGACACCAGTGACCCCTGTCTCCATCCAGGGGTTCAGTGTGGACACTGTGGAATACTATAAGCACCTGGGGGTGTATATAGGCAATAAACTGGAATGGGCTAAGAACACTGATGCCCTCTACAAGAAGGGCCAGAGCCCACTCTACTTTTTGAGGAGGCTGAGGTCCTTCAAAATCTGCCAGACAATGCTCAGGATGTGGTATGAGTCTGTGGTGGCCAGTGCTCTCCTGTTTGCTGTTGTGTGTTGGGGCAGCAGATTGAGGGTAGCGGATGCAAACAGGCTCAATACACTGATCCGCAAGGCCGATGATGTTGTGGGGGTGGATCTGGATTCCAAGATACTTTATTGTCATTGTGCACGCACAAAGAAATTTCATTTGGTGACTCAGACCAGCAGCACTAGGCAAGGTAAATGAATAAAAAAACAAGGTGGTGGTTTCTGAGAGGAGGACGCTGTTGAAATTATGTGCCATCATGGACAATGTCTCCCACCCACTCCATGACGTGCTGGTTGGGCACAGGAGTACTTTTGGTAATAGACTCATTCTGCCAAAAAGCACCACAGAGCGCCACAGGTGGTCATTCCTGCCTGTGGCCATCAAACTTTACAACTCCTCCCGCAGAGTGTCAGACACTCGGAGTTAATGGTCATTGGACTGGCCCTTCGACTTGTTTTACCCTGTCGGGTTTTGTTTGTGCTGCGATAGTGCAGTATAGATAGGGTGTTATGTGCACCATGCTTGTTGATATATTTTGTTCTTATTTCTATTTCTTATTTTATCTTTTATTTCCATTTGTTTCTGTTTTTCTTGTTTCTATTTGTCTCTATTTGCTTGTTATCTTGCTATTTGCTTGTTATCTATCCTGTTAGTTTTTAGTTTTTTCTTACTAGAGCGTGACTGTCTGTAATAGAACCCAATTTCCCCTCGGGGATGAATAAAGTATTCTGATTCTGATTCTGACTGATGAGGATGAAAATGATGTAAATTCTATGCTATGGCCTTCACAGTCACCAGATCTCAACCCAACTGAACACCTGTGGGAGATTTTGGACCGACGTGTTAAGACAGCACTCTCCACTACCACCACCAAAACACCAGATGAAGGAATATATCTTCTGGAAGAGTGGTGTTCATCCCTCCTGTTGAGTCCAGAGACTTGTAGAATCTATGACAAGGAGCACTGGAGCTGTTCTGGAGGCTTGTGGTGGCCCAACGCCTTACTAACACACTTTATGTTGGGTTTTCCCTTTGTCATCCATCTGTATACAGTGGATATAAAAAGTCTCCACACCCCTGTTAAAATGGTAGGTGTCTTTGATGTAATAAATTAAAGCAAGATAAATCATGTCAGAACTTTTTCAAAAAATTGTTTTAATAATTGCAACACATAAAACAATGTTAAAAACAATCAGAAACATTTTAGGGGAAAAAGAAAAATACAAAACATACAATAACCTGGTTGCATAAATGTGCACACCCTTTTATAATTGGGGATGTGGCTGTGTTCAAAATTAACCAATAACATTTAAACTCCTGTTTAATAGTAGTTAGTATAGACCTGCCATCAATTCAAGTGACTGTGATTAACCCAAAATAAAGTTTAGCTGTTCCTGTAAGCTTTTTCTGACATCTTCTTGGTTGCATCCAGCTGCAAAAGCCAAGGTCACACAGTATGAACAGGATCTCATTGTTGAAAGGTATCGATCAGGAGAAGGGTACAAAATAATTTCCAAGGCATTATATATGTACCATGAAACACAGTGAAGACAATCATGAAAAGGTGGAGAAAATATGGCTTAATAGTGACATTACTAAGAGCAGGACATCCCTCCAAAATTGGCGAGAAGACAAGGAGAAAACTGGTCAGGGAGACTGCCAAGAGGCCTACGGCGACATTAAAGGAGCTGCAGGAATTTCTGGCTAGTACTGGTTGCTCCCTGCATGTGACAAAAATCTCCCATATTCTTCATATGCCTGGGCTACGGGGATAGGGTGGAAAGATGGAAGCTTTTTCAAACGGAAAAAAAATATATATCTAAGCTAGGGCTGAGCGGTATGGAAAAAAAAAATCAAACATCACAATATTTTTGACCGAATACCTCCATATCAATATTCTGACAATATTGTAGAGATCACTATTGGTGCTCTCACAAAATATCTCAGTGACATTTTTGATAAACCCTCATTAGTAATGTGGATATGATGTCCAAACAGGTAAAGACAAATAATATAACAACTAGAACAGTCTAATAAGTTCAGCAAATTGACTGTAATGCAGCTTTTAAAACCAGGAAAAGACAACACTTTTGTCATATCACGTTATTATGATGTCTAAAATCCCAGATGATATCTAGTCTTATATCATGATATCGATAAAATATCGATGTAGCCTATTGCCCAGCCCTAATCCAAGCCCAGCTAAATGTGCAGATACATCCAGTCTCCCAAAACCTTATGGAAAAATGTGTTATGGTCTGATGAGACCAAAGTTGAACTTTTTGGCCATAATTCCAAAAGGTATGTTTGACTCAAAAACAACACAGCCCATCACCAAAAGAACACCATACCCACAGTGAAGCATGGTGGTGGCAGCATCGTGCTTTGGTGTTGCCTTTCTTCAGCCGGAACTGGGGCTTTAGTCAAGGTGGAGGGAATCATGAATAACTCCAAATACTCGTTGATTTTGGCGCAAAACCTTCAGGCATCTGCTAGAAAGCTGAAGAAGAAGAGGAATTCCACCTTTCAGCACGACAATGACCGAAAGCATACACCCATATCAACAAAGGAATGGCTTCACCAGAAGAAGATCAACATTTTAGAATGGCCCAGCCAGAGCTAGAGCCCAGACCTGAACCCAACTGAAAATTTGTGGGGTGACCTAAAGATTGCTGTGCACAGGAGATGCCCTTGCAATTTGACAGATCTACATTTTTTGCAAGGAAGAGTGGGAAAATATTGTCAAATCAAGATGTGCCAGGCTGTTAGACTCTTACCCAACAATTCTGAGCACTGTAATAAAATCAAAAGGTGCTTCAAAGTATTAGTTTAGGGGTGTGCACATTTATGCAATCAGGTTACTGTAAGTTTAGTAGTTTTATTTTCCCCCTAAAATGTTTCTGATTGTTTTTCAATATCTTTATAGGTTGCAAATTCACATTAAAGGTGGAAAAAGTTCTGACGTGGTTTATCTTGGTTTCATTTTTTACATCACAAAAACCTGCCATTTTAACATGGGTGTGCAGACTTTTTATATCCCCTGTGTACATATACACGCGCACACACACACACACACACACACACACACACACACACACACACACACACACACACACACACACACACACACATTCTGGCAGAGCAAAACTGCATAAAATTGGATGATGTGAAACAGCTAAAATGATAGCTCGCTCCGTTTTGACATCTCCAGTGTGACCCCCTCCTATCAGAGGTCAACGTAGTCAAAGCGGATTTGGTTTGACTGTGTTGACAAAAAGCATCGAAGAAATTTACTTTCTTTCCAGAAGAAAATCCCCTGATTATCATGATGCCATTCAAATAAACTGATTTTGGTGTGAAATAGCACGGTGTGGCCAGAGCCTTAAGTTGGAAACTTAAATTTGATAGTGATCCTTTTGTGCATGTAAAGAATAAATCTCACATGCAGCAGTATATTCATTCGCAGAAAGGAAAGACATACTTGTTGAGTTCTTGCCCTGTATATTTTCAGCAGTCAAGTCCTTTTCCAAAGCAATGCTCTAATGCTACTTCAGAATATAAGACTTCTTCTGTCATCATTATCTCCAGTTCAGTTCTTAGATTGATGACCTCTGCAACCGAAGGAACTGTGACTTTACAACAATGCAGAGAGAAAACATAAAGCCCTTGCCAATTTCAGGTATGCTACAAGGTCTTTCCACACCACAGTACACAATCTTCAATAACCATACACTTCTACACTGCAAGGTCTCGAGTGGTTGGTCGAAGCAGTCATGTCCATTAGTTTGTGAGTTAGCTGAATATATGTCAGCTAACGCGTCCTTTCCTCCCCACTCGTCTTGCTGTTGAGAAGATAGGTTTGGTGTGGTTTACAACAAGGTTGTCCATCTTCTTTATGTTTTTTCTATAAGTGGAGCATGTCTGGGAATGGCATATGTAAATGAAGGATAGGAGGATGATGGTGAAGGATGGGATAGTGAGTGAGGGATCAAAAGGATGGAGAAGAGGCGGGGGTAAGAGATATAAAGAGGGAGAGAGGATGATGGAGGACACTGAGCTACAAAATTGAATTACATACACCTCATTTCCACTACCCAGAACCATGCCGTGAAGGGCTGCGCCAGGCTGTGCTCAGTAAAGTCCACTTGGGCCTTAATGCATTTCCATTGTATACACAGCACTGTGTCCTAACAGCAAGTGAGCATCCGACTATCGCATCACGTGCTCTCTGTCCACACTGAAGCCGTCATGTACCTATTAGCTGTGCGTTCGAGATCAGACTGGAGATGTTCCTCATACATGACACAGCGCTTCTCAACGCAAGCAACAGGAAGGAAATAGAAACAGAGCATCCGACAAAAGTTCAGCTCAAAATGGCACACCGCATCACGCTGCATTGCTCACAGCCAGTTAGGATATCCCAATAGAAAATAAAGCAATCAAACTGATTTTGGCACTGATACTTGCTCGCGTCACACTCAGTTAGGACACAGTGTAACAAGTGGGGCTGGAATGTTGATATGTCATTGCTATAGCAACAAGACTATTAGTCGTTTAATTTTTTTCCTTCTGGCGCTGGCTAGGGAGAGAGCTCTCAGTGCACTAATGCGCTTTTATATGCAAGGGGGGGGGGATTACCTCAAAAAGCGAGACCATGCTGAGTGCAGCAGTACTGGAATACCAGCAACGACTATGTTGCCAGTATTTACATACATTACTCTGCTGAGGTCGCATCAGCTGTAAGTCCTTATTAAGTCTAGTTTTCTCATAAATATTTACTAGGTGGGAATTTACACCACACTTTATAAAACCAGGCTGTACTACTTCTACTAGTTATTACTAAGAACTTAGTAGCCGTTACTAAATTCTAACACCTACCAACTAGGGGGTGTAGTCTTTGGAGTTATCTAACGGTGAACTGTGGTGTTTTATCAAAACAGCAAGGACAGAAAAAAAAAAAAAACCTAGCTTAAGTTAGAATCAGATTTAGTAACGGCTGGTGCAACTCTGCCCTGGTGTTACCAGCTTAACTAGCTAGTAAATTAATGTTACGTTTAGGTGACTAAGACAAGCAATGCTAACTTTGGATGAGCAAGTTACCTCTCTCCTTTGCGTTTTGCAACAATTAACGTAATCCCTAAACAACTCCAAAAATTGTCATTCTCATCCCGCCAAATACTCTGCCACCTCTGCTTAGAAGGGGGCATAATGGCTTTCCCCTTAATTTTGCTCTTGAAAACAAGGTACAAAACAGTACACAAAAAAACTTAAAAACTTAAAAACTCCACCAAACCCACCTCACATCTATAGCAAATGATCAAAACATAGCCAACTTGTTGAAAACATCATTGTCGGTTATATACGTGCAAGTTGTTGAACAGTTGTCTGTTGTTGAGCTCAGCGCTGAGTCACAAATTAAGGGACCAATCATGAATGAGAAATAATGGCCCACCCCCATGGTCCCGATGTAAAGAAACCAGCACCAAGAGACAAGCGAGGCTGAGAAGGAACTGAAATATTTCACGCTTGGAATCTGTGCCCACGTGGGTTGATGTAATGGAAAAGGATTTGTACGTGTGACTTTCATAGCACAGCGTGGCATAGCCCACGTAGTGGGAAAAAAAAGAGTTATAGACTACCACCCACACTTACATCTGCCCCAGTGTTCTTCAGTCTTTTTTAATGCTTCCTGTGTCAAATAACATACTCGCAACACCCTTAAACATCTTAATTCACTTACACACTCTGGCATTATCTTGCTTAAACAGACAACAGACTCTCTCTTTCTTCTGTTCGCTCGCTCTCTTTGTCTCCACCAGGGCTCTTTCCCCTCAAATCCCCTATGGAGTGTTTTATCCATTAACTATTGACCAAAAACTTGACAGGGGGGAAAAAATGGAAAGTGGGAGAGATGCTGTTTCCATCTATGTGTTTTTATGCAAATTTTCAAAGTTAAAAATCAGAAATGGTATTTGCAATCATTTGCATGTGTAGTTTGGATCCCCCCGCCCAAATATATATATATATATATATATATATATATATATGTGTGTGTGTGTGTGTGTGTGCGCGCGCGTGTGTGTGTGTGTGTGTGTGTGTGTGCGTTTCAATTTTGTGAGAGAGAAGACCAGCAGGGGAAATGTAAAGAGGATATATTCAACTTTGAGTGAGTGATAAACCTTTCAAGAGACTGCCATGAATAATCCATTCCATTAATATTCTCCTTTGGATAGGTGAAGAGTGGACTTCCTTGACTATGGCCAATAGAACTTCAGTAATTTCTATTGTGAGAAAGCCAGCCTTCCCATAACATCACAGCGGTGTGACCTTGACATCTTGTTAGAGCATACATTAAACTTTATGAGCGCTGCCTATACCGTTTAAATATGTCTGACATATAAATGGATTTCGCTCATATGAGTATGGAACAAGAAAGGGACGCAAACAAGAGGACAAGGAGTCAGCAGTGACACTAGAAAGAGGTTTCTATTTCTGCAGACAGCACTAAACAACTGCTGGACTGCACATGTACATAATCACATAATATGAGGTTGTTGTTATGGCTAAATTACGCTCACCTGGTTGACCAGAGCTCCAAGCTCATCAGTCTTGCGCATCACTTCATCTGGTACAAGGAACACAAGCCTTAAATATTCTCTGTGCCCTGGTCCCATTTGTTCATTGCAATTACAATGAAATGTTGGCCTATGATTAGGGACTTACGCCTGGCAAATTAAAATGCCAGCCCCTGCACACCAGTAAGAATAAGAAGACTTTTCTGTCGTTAACTTGACAGGGAGTGCTATATTAAATTTATACCACAATGGGCATGGTTTTATGAATATTAGATTTATGCACTAACAGAGAGAGAGAAACCTGATTGCGCTTCTAAAACTTGTGTGCGCTAAAAATGAAAAACTACCTATGGTAATAAAAAGGGGTTGATTTAGGTGGTGCGTGCTAAAGAATATTATCAGCGACAATATGCACGCTTTAACCACAACAGATTCTAATCGAGCCGCCATCAAAAGGCAGAAAACGCTAAGATGACAACAGAGCAAACCCTGGCAGAGACAAATGTGCAGCAATATTGGAGCAGGGTGAGTCCATATTTCAGCTAGGTGGTTTCTGTGAATCCGATGCAAAAATCATTTGGCTCTCATTTAACAAAAAAACCAAAAAAACATAACATTTCAGACAGGTGATTTACGTCAGATCAGATGGAAGCAGGGAGGGAACTAAATTAATAGGAGAGTAAACGTCAAGAAATGTCAGTGTATTACACAAATACAGCAGTGAAATATGTATGTCTTTACAGATATACAATTCTGTATAATTTGATCTCTTTCAGTAATGTCAAAATGAAAGAATTATAATCATATTTTCTGCCTTGTATGTACCTATATGTATGTGATGTTTCAAGCAACATGGCTGTCTTTGTCTCCGTCTCTCTGTCTCTGTCTAGCATCACTTGGTGTCCACACAGTGTTTTGTTATCCCCACCAGGCTTGTGTGTGTGTGTGTGTGTGTGTGTGTGTGTGTGTGTGTGTGTGTGTGTGTGTGTGTGTGTTGCTAACCTCGCATACTACTGGGCCTGTCAGCCTAATAATTTTTGTGTACAGTTATGACTATGTTCAAGAACCTCTCATGGTTGCGGAGATTCAAAACCGTTGAAAAACATTTGTTCTCACGACTGCCACTCTTTCTCTCCATTCACTCTCTAGCCCGCTTGCCCAATGCTGCTCTTTGTCACTGCCTGACCTAAGTCAACTGTCACATCTAACGTTGATTTAGATCGGGCAGCGACAGTGTCAAGCCATTATGTATTCAGGTATGAGTCTTGAAAGTAAATGAGAAGTCGATCGTATTGTGCCAGTCAGCAAAACATTCACTGCTGATCTCAGCACAGGAGAACTGGAGGAATACTGGATGAACTAAAACAAATAACCTCTGTCTTTATTTTCATAATATAATAAAGCTGGGTAAACTGTTTATGCTCACTGCATGCATGACTCACATCTACGGTTGACTCAGATTGGGCAGTGACATGATCAAAAGTTATTAGAAGAATGTTGATAATGCAAAAAAATGCAAAACCTATAAAGAAACAACTTCCTCGAGGTTGCAGTCAAAACAGGAAGTGTTGCATATTTCTTGTCGTTACCTGATCCGAGTCAACTGTACGTAGATGCTGAGTCGTGCATGTTTGAGCATAAACAGTTTACCCTGCTTTATTATAATATGAAAATAAAGACAGGGTTAGGGTTAGAGCAAAATGGTCGCACAGCAAAGCTTTACTTTTTGGAAAGTGCAAGTTCATATTACACTTGGTCACATTCGTGTGAGGGTCCGCCTAGGAGGCTGCACATCCACAGACTGACAGGCAAAACAGTTTTATTAGGTAGTTTTTTTTTTAAATTTGAGTGCTGCATATTAACAACCCCCCCCCCCCAATAGTTCCTGTTCAATCAACTTGGGCGCTGCTCAAAAGTCTTATAATGACAGGAAAAAACAAAGTTTTTTTCTGTCCGTGTATGTCTGCTGCCAATCTCTCATACTGCTGGGCCTGTCAGCCTAATCATTTTTGTGCACAGTTATGACTGTATGATCAGGGACCTCTCGTGGTTGCGGTGTTTTATACTGCAATTGAGCGCTACCTCCTTAGCTGGTTTGTAGCTAAGTTCGAGCACCGGAGAAGGCGAGAGACGCCTGGTGGGGGATCTGCACTCTACTCAGTGTACTCTTCTAGTTTGTTTTTTGTTTTTGAGTCATGTAATACACAATATTACTGGGAAGATGCAATGCAAATGTTTGTTCTCACTCTCTCTACACACCAGGGAAAAGGGGTCTCTTTCTCACTCTCCCTTTGCCTCATAGTGCATGCCTCATGGTTAAGAGAAAGACCCAGAAGGACCCTGAAAAACTGCATACATTTCATAGCTTAAATGAGAAGAAAACTCAGAGCATTTGCATCAGAAAAAAACGAGGAGTGGCAGCATTGTCCTCTGCCAAGAGAGCGAGAAAATGGGTAAGAGTACTTTTTGTATGGCTGCTCATGTGTGTGTGTGTGTGCGCGCGCATCAGACAGCGTGACTGAGTGGGAAGGCAATGAGCTGAGGGATGAGCGAGACAGAGAGAGAGTGAGAAGTAAAATGCTGCAATACCTCGACTTCTTCCCAAGACATGCTTGCTGACCTTACAATGCATGCTCATCCCAACAGACACACAAACATCCACACGCGCACAAAAAATATATCTACATATCAGTGCTAACAAACCACACACACACACACACACACACACACCCGTTTCCTCACATGCATGCGCTTAGCATGTTGAAACATCAGCATGCACACACAAAAACATGTAGGCCAGCTCAAACTCGGGGGGACATGTAGCCCTAAATGAGTCTTGAGTCTTATCGAATGAGATTAGAGAGAATACCAGATGTGATGTATTTGGACTGGTGTTTAAAATGAAACAACAGAGGCGTAAAATTTGCTAGGGCATTTACAGTTCGCTCTTCAAGTCCTTGTGTTTGCAGTAAATAGGGTAGGGTGTTGAAAACAACAGACAGCTGAATGAGTACTGAACCTTCCAAATATCCATTCAAGGGACAGGGAGGAGAGGAGAGAGACTGCTGTCTTTTCAATTCCACAAGTACGTGACGCTTACATGCCAAGTCCACTGTAATGCAATCTGAGACTAGAAGTGATGCCAGATCGACCATTGTACGAGCGTTTAGCATGTCTCTAAAGAGGAGATTTGATATCTCATAATTCATTTAAAATGGAGAGCGCAAATAAACTCAGTTTGGCACACTGGCTCAAGGCAGTTAGTTTGCAGTTTTGTGTTTTCATAATTTTCAGAGCTCAAATAGCTTTTTGTGTAGTTTGTTTTGGCATATAACTGGCATGCCATGTGGGAGACATTAGTGGGAACCCTAGTTTGTTGCACGAGTGAGTTCTAAATTAAAAAGAAAGAACAAGACCCCCCCCTTTTTTTTTTAGCCAGTCACCCAGTCAAAACTCATGGTTCCTTAATCCTCAGATGAGAACACGGCTGCAGGATCGCCACAAATTACCGTGTCATACTACAGGGCGTAAGATAGCAACTGAACTATTATCATCATTGTTAATATGAGTATTATTAGTACTACTATCAATGGTGGTAGTAGAAGCAGGGGTCGTGGAAGTAGTAGTGACTGAAGTGGAATTAGGTGGCTTGGGTTGTGCTAGTAATAGCCGTTGTTTTAGAGGTAGAGGTACTTAATTATTTGATTTCATTTGTTTGTTTGTTTGTCAACAAAACTTTTGAACATCAGCGCATCCGTAAGTCATGTCAAGAGGATGCTTAGCTGTACATGAACAGATTGCGATTAAACCTATTGAATTTCTGAACACCATCCCTCAGACTCGATCCTGATTAATCTTATGAGCTAAATTTTCCATCTATTTCACTAGGCAAAGCAAATTTTTCTGTATGATTTCATAAAAAAAAAAAAAAAGTGTTGACGGGGCGTTCGGGTAGCGTAGCAGTCTATTCTGTTGCCTACCAACATGGGGATCGGCGGTTCGAATCCCCGTGTTAGCTCCGCCTTGGTCAGACGTCCCTACAGACACAACTGGCTGTGTCTGTGGGTGGGAAGCTGGATGTGGGTATGTATCCTGGTCACTGCACTAGCTCCTCTTCTGGTCAGTCGGGGCACCTGTTCAGGGGGGAGAGGGAACTGGGGGAAATAATGTGATCCTCCCACACGCTACATCCCCCTGGTAAAACTCCTCACTGTCAGGTGAAAAGAAGCAGTTGGCGACTTCACATGTATCGGAGGAGGCATATGGTTGCAAACAACCCCCCCCCCTTTCTCTCTCCAACTGTATCTGGCCAATTACCCCACTCTTCCGAGCCGTCCTAGTCGCTGCTCCAACCCCTCTCAACCGACCAGAGGAGGCGCTAGTGCAGCAACCAGGACACATACCCACATCTGGCTTCCCACCCCCAGACATGGCCAATTGTGTCTGCAGGCACGCCCGACCAAGCGGGAGGCAACATGGGGATTCGAACCGGCGATCCCCCGTGTTGGTAGGCAAAGGAATAGACTGCTACACTACCCCGGACGCCCAGTTTACAAACAATATAACAAGGTAAACTTGGATTTTTTTTTTTTTAAGGTAGCCCCAATATTTTTTCTTGTGTCTTCAAAACAAAAATTGAAGAAATAAAACTCCCTTACACCATCTCCTCAGGACAAGTATGAAATGACAGATGTGACAACCCACACTAAATCCCAACTATCCCAAAGCATCCCACGGATGCTCCTATGAACCGGCACATTCATCAGACATCCTCTTGCAATACTTTTTCAGGGACAGCATATACCTCTCTCAGGTCTTAAAGCACAACATTGTTGGGCTGCCAACTGTGGGAAACAATCTCCAGTGTGCAAAGCATTTCCTCGTTTATTGATTTTGTCAGTTGATTTTGCCTAAAGGTTTCATTTTTTGCAGTGCAGTGCGAATGTGTATTAGTGTTTCCTCTTATGCCTTTGTGTGTTGCAAGCTAACTCGTATGTCGTCACGAGAGCTTAACATTTCACACACAATCAATACAGATTTGCTATTCTCTATTCCTCTGCTGTCACACGGCACTGATTCTCCGGCCAGAGACACTCACGAACACACACAGAGAGGCTGTGTGTGTGTGTGTGTGTGTGTGTGTGTAAGCGAGCGAGAAAGACAGAGAGAATGAGAGAGAGAGAGAGAGAGAGAGAGAGAGAGAGAGAGAGAGAGAGAGAGAGAGAGAGAGCGAGAGAGAAGCTACTGTTGCTGCAGCTGTAATGGCTAATAATACTTAACCCTGTGGGACTAACAGAAGTCAGCCACCCTCAGACATCAACACAATAAACATTAAATATTAGAGCTGTCAATCAACAAAAGGTTAATCTACTTAACCACATGATGGGCTGTGATTAATCCTAAATCTACATAATATTCAGATTTACTGCTACTCTTTTGGAGAAAAATCAAATATATTTCTGATGACGTGGTAATAACGAGAAATATCAAAATGGTTGGAGGAATCAGTCAAAGATTTTATTGAATAACATCTAAGGGTTTTTCTTTTTTCCTCCACTTGTGAACGTAAACAGATGAGCCGTAGTAAAGTAAACTCTCACCCAAATGACTATGGCAATCCATTTTGCTATTGCGTGCAGTCGATTTGGCTACCGTACTTGTATTTAGGCTTCAGTCAGCAGGTGTAATGTGATGAGCACCTCCTGCTCTTGTGCAGTGTTCCAGAGGAAAGACGGCTTGCTTTTGTAATATTTACATACAATTTTTGTTTAACGCAAAGTTTCATTAGGAAGCTTCTTGTTCGGAAATGTGCTATCTAGCGTGCCGGCGGCTGTCTCGTCACTCAACGTCGTTCGCTGTTAATCTGACTCCAGGCTACTTCTGGAAATGCCAGACGAGTTCGGGGTCAAGAGGGGATGTGTGATTCATTTGCGTTATTTTGTTGGAGGTTTTCAAATTACTGCATTTGGTAACACATTTACTTTGACAGCCCTGTTTAATATGCTATTTTATGTTGTTAAAAGGCACACATTTTGAGCTAAAACTCACAAATCTAACATTCACACCAAAAATTTGTGGCCACAGTGATTGGCGAGTAGATCAGATATAGTTTAGATCGAAGCTAACTTCTTCAATATTTACGCTGTATTTACACATAAAATTCCAATATGTAACTTTTTGGAAATGAGCGAGAGTGAACAAGATATGTCAAGTACACAACAACCAAACTCCACCCCGTCTCTCTGCTTCCTTCTTTCCTCCCATAACACCTCCCTCCAAACAAGGTGCATGCATGTCCATGAGTTTGCCCATCACAACTGGCAAATACATAGTCGTTGACAATCTATGCAGGGAAAAAACAGAGACAAAAAAATAAACGGCGACCCTCTTAGTTACACCAACATTGTTGTTATCAATCACTTTTATACTTCTAGGTGAAGTATTTATAAAGATAGAGATTGTTATTTCCAAAGCACTGGCAGACAGTCTGTCCACAAGATCCATCGTAATGCCATTAGAGAGAATAATATATTGTAGTTTATAATCTATGTAAGCCCATCCATCCATCCATTATCCAAACCATTTATCCTATTCGGGGTCGCGGGGATGCTGGAGCCTACTAAAAATGATTATTTTAGCTATACCAACACTGGGCCTCATTCATGAATTGGTGTCTAGTTTCAGGCTCTATGTCTCCTCTATGAGACAAGTTTGGGGGCTAAAAACTCAAGTGTTTGAGAGCAAATTTGTGCCTGAGATCATTACATGAATGAGTAGACTGTGAGCCAGTGTACCCATGTTAAGATAACATTTGGAGCAAAGTTATAGCAACAAAAAAAAATCTTATTTAAAATCTTTATTTAGCATTTAGTCTTAAATAGAGTGAATATGAGAATACTGCATATCCTTTACAAAGTTTTTTTTTTTTAATTAACTGGCTCAAAATTTATCAAAATGTGACACATGAGGGTGTCTGGGTGGCGTAGCAGTCTATTCTGTTGCCTACCGACACAG
Source organism: Lampris incognitus (assembly GCF_029633865.1). NCBI lineage: Eukaryota > Metazoa > Chordata > Actinopteri > Lampriformes > Lampridae > Lampris > Lampris incognitus. The sequence goes on along the minus strand of NC_079211.1, from coordinate 94,095,832 downwards.
GGATCACCGGTTCGAATTCCCGTGTTACCTCCGGCCTGGTCGGGCATCCCCACAGGCATACTGATGGATTCAAGAGGAAATCTTCTAGAGTACAATGAATTAATTGATAAATTCAATGTGATGTGTACAAAAAAACAATACTCAGTGGTTATCAAGGCAATCCCACAAGTAATGGTGAATATGATAAAAGGCATTTTGAGTTATGACGTTTTAGTACCACAGATGCCTTCACTTTACATAGACAATCTTGATTTCAAAAAATGCACAAACAAAATTGTAAGGGGTGCCCTTACCTCCGTCCTCTTTCCTCTACCATTAAAAAGGAAAAAAAATCCATTAACAAATTATCCTGAAGAGATTATAGGCAGAATTAGAACTAGATACCTCTTTTCCTATTCCACCAAAAGCGAAAGAAACTCATTTTAAAATGATAAATGATATTTATCCTTATAACGCGTTTTTGAGACAAAGATTTAACATTGAAAAAAAAAACAATTGTATGTTTAGTGATTCTGTTATTGAAACGTTAGAACATTTGTTTTTTTTACTTGTAAATATACTAGAGCCTTCTGGGAATTATTTCAAAATTGGATATCCGAAAAAGACTTTAATATGCCCAATTTAGATTATAAGGATATCAAATTTGGAGTTATAGTGGAGGATAAAAATATGGAAATGTTGCACAATAGCCTGATTATTATGACTAAACAATTTATCCATAGATCTACATTTATTAAGGCCAGTCCACTATTCTTAGTTTTCATGAATGAATTAATACATTTTAAGAAAGCACTGAAATGTATACAAACTAAACAAGCTTTGCATGTTTACAAAAACATACATATATTGATTTCTGATTAGACCTCTGTCTTTTTGTCGTTCTATTATTTTTTCCTTATTTTTTATTGTTTTGTGAAATACTAAAAAATGTGTAATAGTTCAGTCTGATTTGTACTATTTGCTAATTTGTTATTGTTATGAACAGATTTTTGTTTTTTGTTCATATAATAAAGGCATTATTTTTTTTTAAAAATCCCTACAGACACAATTGGCTGTGTCTGCGGGTGGGAAGCCAGATGTGGGTATGTGTCCTGGTCGCTGCACTAGCCCCTCCTCTGGTTGGTCGGGCTGCCTGTTCAGGGGGGAGGGGGAACTGGGGGGAAAAGTGTGATCCTCCCACATGCTATGTCTCCCTGGTGAAACTCCGGGTGAAAAGAAGCCGCTGGCGACTCCACATGCATCGGAGGAGGCATGTGGTAGTCTGCAGCCCTCCCTGGCTCGGCGGAGGGGATGGGGCAACGACCAGGACAGCTCAGAAGAGTGGGGTAATTGGCCAGATGCAATTCAGAGGAAAAGGGGGAAAAATCTAAAACAAAAACACAAAAAAAGTGACACGTGACATGTGTGACCTATGCTATGAAGCTAAATACCAACCAGCAAGCCAAAATGTCATCCAAACAATATTGTGATAGTTAGGCTTGCAAGTCCAAAGCGTTCTGGCTAAATAAAGACACTACTCATAAAGATCCAGAAACTGGTTTTCCTAAAAATGTCCCCTTAGTTGCACAGCTGCTCCTTTGAATGTCATGACTAGTAATGACTGGATAGAAGTTTTCCAATATATTGTCTATCAGTTTAAAGCCTATATATCATCGGGTTGTGGCCAGCATGTTTGTTTGCCAAGTGTTTGTCTCACATATCTGATTCACAGCAAGATTAGACAAGATTCAAGCAGCATTTCTAGAAAGGTGATTATGGACTCAGAAGGGATTACAGAGCTTTCCCTGGATTTGAATACTGGTATGTTATGAGACCTTGGCGTAATCTAAAAAGTACAAGGGATTGATATAGATTACAAATAAGTGAGACTATATTAATTGAGTTTCTAGAGACTAAGACAGGAAAGGAAAAAAGATGCTCCTGTAGTGGTCAGTTGTGTACAACAGGCCTTCTTTATGGTCTAACAACCATCAAAATGTATCAAACTAATCCAAATTACCCTTTACCGGGTTGGAAAAAGAGTTCACAAGCATCACCTTTCTATTTCTTATTGGGCTGTACTTGCAAGGGGGACAGAATGACAGAGAGACTATAGTTACTGCTACCGTGCTAGCTACACAAAATAATCTCAGCAAATCCGTCATTGTTTAATTTCGTTGTGCAGCTGCTCTGAACAGTATGAAAAGTAATGACAGAATGGAAGACTTTCCCCCTCTGCACTCCATCTTTCTATTGGTTTTCAATTTGGAGCTGATATGTAGCTGGGTCACTACGCTCGCCTTACTCTCACCAGATGTGTATGGCGGCTGCAAAGAGAATGATAAAGCTGCTGTTGTTGCTAGTGTTGGTGACAACAGTGGCTGGTGGGATTAACTCAGCGGCTGTATTGCTTTCAGTTCACAGAAAGAGCTCGTGAATACCTTTAGCCGAAGCTACTCTCCTGCCATCTGCATACTGTAGGAGCAAGCTAACAACAGCAGATTCCCCACTTCAGGTAATTGTTCCCTCGCAGACTTGTAAGCACGAAAGTAGCACTTTTTAAGTACACTTTCATCATGTTTGCAAACTGTTAAAAGCAGTTTTTAATTCGTTTTGGTTCCTACAGCCAAGAGTGACCACACTTAATCTACCTTAGCTATCTACAGGCTTAGATATTTTGGTTTGAAATATCCTGGGCATTTTAGTTTTAATCATACATAGTAGGGAGCAAAACTGATTTCCATGAAAGGCCAAAAGAAAAGGCTGACTGCAGCAGCACATTGTTGGCTTAGAGGTTAACACTGTCGCCCCGCAGCAAGAGCATCCTACGCTTAAACTCAGCCCTTTCTATATGAAGTTTGCATGTTCTCTCCGTGTCGGCGTGGGTTTCCTCACAGTCAACATACAGATCAGGATGAATGCTACGTAATAAAATGTGGTGTTATGAATTATAGAGGTCACTGCTCTGAAGCTGTGCTGCGCTTATGCTGGACAATTTACAAGCAGCAAAATTACAAGTTCCAGAATTGTAAAATACATCAATAAAGTCCAACTTAACAGCACAAGAGGATGGCCAAATTAACTAAATGCCCTTGCTTGCTGTTTGACTTTTTGAATTTATTATTTTGTGGTATAGTATTTTGTCACCTTTTTGAAAGTCAAATCTCTACCATTCTATCCTACGTATACTGTGGCAGGATTTGTTCGTGCGGGTAAGAATTGTTATTGGTACATTTTGTTTTTTGCACTTTCTAACCTAAGTCCTTCATTTACTTGTCATTTTGAGTATGCACATTGTGTACTTATGGGCACTTTTGATACTCTTGAGGTTTTTGTTTTGCTTTTTGAAAGGTGTGTTTGCATCCTTTGCGTTATGTAGAGAATCCAACCACATTAAACTTGAAAATAAAACCTTAACTTGAACTAAGTTTCTCCTTTCGGGATCTCACCACACCTCGGGTGAAAGTTAACTGTGCTACTAACGGAACTCTGAATAGGCCAAGGGAGAGTTTCTCTACCACAGCAATGACAACACCACAGCTTTGCTTCTCCAGTTTTTAAATCTGTGGAGCAAAATGAAAAAGAAATGAGCTTCTCATAGACATGAGATACTAACTGGAATTAGTATCTCCTGTATATGAGAAGCTGATTTCTGAAGGCAATGCTCTGACACAGGTAAGGCGTAAATTATCCTCGTAAAACCCAGGTCAGAGGCCAGATGTAAACCTTTTCATCTCCATGGGTTTAAGTCAGTGTTTAGTGAGGACATACTGGCGCTAGATCTATGCTGACAGGCAGCTTTACCCCTGACCCCAAACATCACGCCGGGGTTTCCTGGGCAGACAGGAAACAGTTGTAGAAAGCCCTGTGGGCCACAGATGTTTGCTGAGTCAACAGTGCAAGTTCCTCCAGGCTCAAAACAGCTCAAAAAATCAAAACATACTCACGGGGGAGATTTTCATGATATTACATCCTATTTTTATTTGAATCTGCTGAATGAATGGCATTGATATGTTAAGTACATATTTTGAAAGCACATTTTATCAGAGAGGCACACTGTTAACACTACACCTGAATCTAATTTTCTTTTATCATAACTGACATCAGTAAGACGAGATGAGACAAGATAAGATAAACTTTAATGCCAGAATTGTCTTGGGCATCATGTGCTACTTGGACAAAAATAAAGACAGCTTATAAAACATTGCCACACTCAAACACTACACAACTGACAAACCAAACCAACCAATAAATGCACACAAAAATATCCTGTTCATGTATTGCAGGCAACAGTGGAACTAAGCACGCTAATTTAACTCTTCCTGGTTTTTAGGCTCTAACTGAGTTAAGAGTTAATGAACATTAAAATGATATAATTTGCACTGTGGGACTCTGAACCTTTTACCTGGTGGTAAGAGGTAATATTCTGTGTGACAGATGTGTGATGGGTCAGAGGCTATCTTCCATGCTAGCATAATAAGACATTGCTCATATATGGCTTGTAGTGAATGTTGCCAGAACCCCATGGTTTTCATGGCAACCTGCACTGAAATGCAGCCAACTAATTTAGGTCTTAGGGCCCTGATACACACAGCAGCTTTTACATCAATGTCATCCAGCAACGTCAACGTCAACCAGCAACATGATAAGACACTGGGCAACAGGCCTTTGGGCAATACTTCAACAGGGCAACTGTGAAATGGAATTTCAGCCAATCAGATCATTTCAGTGTTGTCAGTAGCACACAGCCAAGTTATGTCAAGTAAAGTCAAGTTAATTTATTTGTATACAAAACTATAATTAATCTCATCTCATCATCAGCCGCTTCTCCGGGGTCAGGTCGTGGTGGCAGCAAACTAAGTAGGGCATTCCAGATGTCCTTCCCCAGCATGCCCTCCAGCTCGTCCTGGGTGATCCCAAGGTATTCCCAGGCCAGATTGGACATGTAGTCCCTCCAGCGAGTTCTGGGTCTACCTCGGGGTCTCCTCTCAGTTGGACGTGCCCGGAAAACCTCCAAAAGAAGGCGACCAGGAGGCATGCTAACCAGATGCCCGAACCACCTCAACTGGCTCCTTTCAACGTGAATGAGCAGCGGCTCTAGTCCGAGCTCCCTCCGGATGCCCAAGCTCCTCACCCTATCTCTAAGGCTGAGCCCAGACACCCTACGGAGAAGACTCATTTCAGCCGCTTGTATCCGTGATCTCACCCTTTCGGTCACTACCCAAAGCTCATGACCATAGGTGAGGGTTGGAACGAAGATTGACTGGTAAATTGAGAGCTTTGCCTTCCGGCTCAGCTCCCTCTTCACCACAATGGTCCGGTACAACAGCCACATTACTGCTGATGCTGCACCAATCCACCTGTCAATATCCCGCCTCGTGAGGGTAGGATAGAATGTGTAATTACCAAATGTGTAATTAATACACACACACACACACACACACACACACACACACACACACACACACACACACACACACACACACACACAGTGATGAGCCAAAACATTACAACCACCTGCCTAATATGCTGTTATGCGGTTGGTCCTCTGTGTGCATCCAAAACAGTGCAGATCCACCGAGGGATGGACTCCACAAGACCCCTGAAGTTGTCCTGTGGAATCTGGCACCAAAACATTAGCAGCAGATCTTTCAAGTCCTGTAAGTTGCAAGATAGAGTCGCTGTGGATCAGACTTATCAGTTCAGCACATCCCCAAGACACTCAATCAGATTGAGATCTGGATAATTTGGAGGCCAGGGCAAATCCTTGCACACTTCAGCATGTTCTTCATACCATTCCTGAACAATGTGTGTAGTGTGACAGGGCGCATTATAGTCACGTTCAAGTTTAACTTTATTGTCATTTGTATTGGAATACAATGAAATTCTTGTGCTTTGGCTCTCAGTTTTAACAAAAGGGACACAAGGACAAAGGACACACCAACTCAAAAAAGAGTACACCACACACACACACACACACACACACACACACACACACACAGATGAGCTAAAACATTATGACCACCTGCCTAATATGCTGTTGGTCCTCTGCGTGCTGCCAAAACAGTGCTGACCCACCGAGGCATGGACTCTACAAGACCCCTGAAGTTGTCCTGTGGTATCTGGCACCAAAACATTTGCAGCAGATCCTTCAGCGATACTGATCATGAAAGATCCACACAAGGAGACAACACCTTCAAACTACCAGCTGATAACCTGCCTCTCCACAACATGGGAGATCCTGTCAAGCATCATAGCAGCTAAGCTGAAAAGGCACACAACTCAATACATGAGCGAAACTCAGAAGGAACTGGGAACAACACCAACACCAACTTCAATGCTTTGACCAGAAGGTCAAATAAAATGGGTCAATACACTGTGTACGGTGCAGTAGAACATGACATTACAAGGTGTGTTCACTGAAATAGCACTAACACCTGCTATGAAGCCTGGTGTATTTTCATGTTAAATCGAAGCTAGTCTACTTGATATTTACCATCAGAATCAGAAAGACTTATTGCAATGCATTAAATGCACTAGGAATTTTACTTGGCATTGTTGGTACAATTGAGAACGCAAGAAAAAATACTGTCTTAAATAAAATAAGTATGTGATGTACAAGTTCCTCATAGCCATTTAGGAAAGGATGGTGAACTCTGTACCTCTGTCTAATACAGCTGCAGCAATAGCATAACAACAGCAGTCTGTTTACCATTTATTCTAGCACATAAGATCTAATAAATATCTGTTCACTGACATCTTCAACTAAAATAAACGTTATCTAATGTGTTTTCAGTACATATCAAACTACTATAACCAAACAGTTTTTCTCAATAATCCCACTTACTTGTCCAGTGCCCTTGGAAGGCCGCCATTGTTAAAAAAATGATCACATGACCCCAAATCGGGACCATGATAGGAGGGTTTTGGGTGTAATTCCTTACGCTGTTGATCTGATATTTCTCTGATATCAAATGGTTGCGTTTTATCAGTAAAAAAGTGAACTGTCAACACTGCAGGTAACTTTGCAACATGGACACTCAAATTTAATGAAGAGACAATTTGCACTTCTAGGTACTTGTAGGCACTAACCTGAGCTACACTAGTGTCATGGATGACAACAGGGTAGTTGTCTCCCACTGACCTGGGGTCAGATATCATCTCTTCAGTTTTGCTGGCATTACGGACTAAATGGTGACTGTTACACTACTGCATACAATTATGTATCGGAATGTTATTTGCAGAGGAAGACGTCCCAATAGGCATGTTTTCAACATGTTTCTTTGAGAAAAAGACAAACAAAAATGTGAACGGAGAGACTTTAATTGAGAAAACACGTATTTACACTCAAGTGAGGTGGAAAAGTTGGAGTTTCAATAAAGCAAAATTGTAATGAAGGGTAATGGAAACATTTTTTTTTAAATCATGATGCAGAGCATGGTCATGTCATGTGACTGTACTCAACCATAAACAGTTATGGCGGGCGGTGAAACTGCATTTTATGTTTGGACAGACATTACATTTCAAACTTCCCTTGATTAAAAAAAAAGGAGTGCATCACAGTGCAATGGCCTCAACCAATATGATACCAGCCAATGCATTTCTTTGTCGTCTTTGACGGGTAGCATGGAATATGGCCGGGTACAGCAGCCATAAACCTGTTATGACAGTTCCTCCAATAACAAGTTAAGGGTACATGTTTAAAACGATCCATTTGCTCCTGATTTTAGAGTTTATTGATAGTTGTCAGCTGTTGTTGCTAAGCAACCATCATCAGCACTGCCACATCCTGTGCACAAGTTTTTTGGAAAAAAAAACACCAGTTGATAGAAATACATAGCAATTTACATTTTCTTTTATCAACTAAAAAAATTCACTTAAAATTTATGGGATATTTGGACAGAACCATAGCTACTTTTGAATGGCAATGTCATAATAACTTTATCCCGGTTACCATGTGTAACAGAGTTGAAAATGACCTCTCAGATAAAGTGAATTCTCCCAAAATTTGTATTTTAACATGTTATTGTAATCCAATGCTTTTTGATGGTTTGTGTAAACCCCAGATGTTGTACCGCATTCACTACGGTTAAATATGAGGCTGTCTATTTACTTTCACGCTGACACATTTTGGGCATTTGCGCTATCCATACCTTAGAGCTAGACCATCTCCGCTGGAGGTGAGCAGGCTTTGGGAGCGCTCCGTGAATAATTTGATATTTTAATAAATGAACATGTTTTTTTTGCAAACTATGGGTTGGATATAAATGTATATAAGTTGTACTAACTGATGCTCTCGAAAAGTAACGATAGAAAGTGATTTGTAAGTGTTTTAACCGAGTTAAAGTATAATTTTGGCGGCAACCCCCCTGCGCTGTGCGATATGGAGAGCATTGTTCTTATTTTGGTTTTTATGCTATTTTAGACTTGTATGCAGTCGCCTTGCAGCAGAAATCTCAAGGATTGTTGTTTTATTTGTGAATGCAGGCACGTGGTTTATGTATAATGTAAATGTGTAAGAACTTGGTTATGAATATTGCAAGAGTCAAGAATTTCTATGTTAAAACTATACGATCACTCAGTGCGCTATGCCAGTGCTGTCTGTCCTTTTGTTTGGTTTGTTTTGTACTTTTGTTTGCACGAAGATTAATGAGTTGTGCATTTTGATTTCCATGTAAGTTTAGTATGCTATGCAACGCATGAGGCTAGCCAGGAGAAACATCGTTTGCTAGCTCATGCACGAGAGAGCTAGACCATCTCCGCTAGAGACTTGTATGCAGTCGCGTTGCAGCAGAAATCTCATGGATTGTTGTTTTATTTATGAATGCAGGCAATAAAAGCCACTGTTAGGAACCCCTGGTCTGGATCTCTATCACAAACACCTGCACAAGTGAGGGTCGTTACACATGTCTGCGTTTGTTGGTGTACAATAAGAACCAGTGAACTAACACTAGCTCTGTAGGTCTGAGGTACTTGTATGTATCATCTTTTAAGAGGATTTATTAACTTCTAATCCGCTGATCACAATTCATCAGGTATGATTTCTACCATTCAATAATAAAAGGACTGTCCCCCATGACATTCAGCTTGATTACTAAAAGATGGGAATGCAACTTATTAAATGTTGGGCTGAAGTCAACAAACAGAAGACATGCATAAGATCCTCTAGGTGTTTAGCAATAAGATGTACAATACTTGGTAGTATTGTGCTATGTCTTTGTTTATATTCAACCTAAAAGGGGTCTCGCTGTGTGATGACTTTTTTAGAGTGGAAGTCAAAGCTACTGGCTTAAACTCACTGTATTCTTTTGGACTTGACTTTTTGGCAATTGGCACAACAATGGACTTTTCCCATAAAGTTGGAAAAATATGGCAGTACAGAGTGCTAGAAGATTGGACCGTAAGCTGAAGTGGAGTGAGTCAGCACAGCTTGTCCGTAGATGTGATGAGACGGCATCACGTCATGACTTTTTTGTACAAAATGTGCTGAAGGAGTTTTTTGACCATTTGATGATCCATCTCCAGCCCTGATCCACCCTGATCCTGTCTCTCCATCATCTATGAAAGAGGTAAGAGTACCCAATATTCAACTGCTTTCAAAGGACAACTAATTTTTCTCAAATCTGATACAGAATACCTCAAATTATTAGCTATCAATATATCATCAGGTGTGCTATGGGTTTTCCTATTTGAGGACACGTTGATCATGCATAACATACTGTTCTATAAGTGTCTATAATTCACAAAGGCAAAGACCTCCATCACATCTCTCAACAGCTTGTTGAGCTCTTTTTGCACAGATTTTAGTTGCAAAGTAACACCATCGCTAGATACTGCTTTATTGGTCTGGATCTGCCCTCCTCGAAACATATACTACGTGTTTGTTTAATTATTACCTTTGCAAACTTAAGCTCTTTTACTACCGAGTTGCAATGGAGCTGTCGGGCAACTTTTATTACAACAGGATGCCTATTTCCACCCATCTCTAATTACAGCATGTCCATTATTTACAGTTTTCATAAAGTGAAAATCTAGGCAATACCTAGAGAGAACACACACACACACACACACACGCACACAAACACACACACACTGGCTAAACATAGCACTGTCCAACAAAAGAAGCCATTAAAGGTCCATCTCTCCCCTGGTAGGGCTGCTATCGTTTGACTCTAACATTATTTATCCCTCCGGCTCACAGTGCCTACTTTGCCTTATTTCCCTTAAAATACCTCTCTCTGCCTCTCTGTTACAAATGAACCCTTAAACGTTTCCCTTCTCCATCTCGCTCTCTATCCATCCATTAAAATCTATCCAATTTCTTTTATTTCTTGCAGCTTTACTCAACGGTCCCATCATTGAACTGTCTTTCTCTTTCAGCTCAAGTCTCTCGTCTTCCCGTCTCTGAGTCCTGTGGTCATCCTCTCTCATTCTCCTCAGACTTTCCAGAATCCGTCTGATATTTTCTGTCTCCATCCATCTGTTTCTTCCAGGCTATCGTCTCTTTATCTCCGAGCCCCAGCTTGATCTGCCTATGTTTAGCTCATTATCCTTCTGGCTATCCTGCTCGCCTGCGTTTGCTGCTTAGTGTACATGGGCTTACACAAGGCAGGTACAGCGTCAGTGTCTCTTTCTCTCCATCCGCTTTCCCTCACCAATCAAAACTCCCTGTCATATCTCGGTTTTTCCAGCGCTGTTCTTTAACTCGCATGGATTTGTTGTGCTGTTTTTTTTTTTATTTCGGGTTTTCTTTTTCCACTCCATCATACTGTCCTCTGTCCCATTTAATTCTGCCTGCCTGTGTTCTAGCATTCTTTTGTTCTGTATATTTTCTGCATTTTCTGTTCAGATCTGTTTTGTTTTTGGTTTTTGGTTTTTTTTTCAGTCTCAACGGTCTGTCCCATTCCATCAGCCGGTGAGATAGCAATAACACTTACTTAGCAACTGTCCATTTTCCCGTGTGCCTTCACAACTTGTATTTGTGTCTTCCCTCTTTGTCTCTATGTCAGTGTAGCCGCTTTATTCTTCTGTCTACACCTGCCCATCATTGTGAAGTCAAGCATCAATATGCAGCGAGCATTGTTGTGCCTTCCCTTGGTGTGTGTGTGTGTGTGTGTGTGTGTGTGTGTGTGTGTGTGTGTGTGTGTGTGTGCATAATACAAACTGAGTGGAGCTGAAAGATGCTGAACCTGCTCAGGGGGGAAGGGAGTTAACACTAGCAGTACACGTACAAACACACACACACACTAAAAGGAAAACTCATGCGGAAAGCTGTGAAGGTAGGCTTAAGCATGCCTCAATGACGGACAGAAAGACCAGAATGAAAATAAGCATGCGACCAACACATCCTTACATCCGTAAAAATAACACGTCATTAAAAATAACAATCAACAAGGGCCTGGAAGAGACGAAACAGAAGGGAATTGAACTCCGCTCTCTACAGGTACTGGGAAAGGAAACCAGTTGCTTTCAATCACAGTCATTCAGCAACACTGTGGTATGGGGGGCATGGGGGGGTGGGGGGCGGCTGCTGTACTGCTGTTATGATGTACACCTCACCCCCATTTTACCCCACCAGTGAGGTCACACATACTCACATCGCACATCAACACCGGCTACACAGCTACGCCCGGGTCGAAAGAATCAGATTGAAGCAGTTAGTCATAATATTTTGTCATTTAGCCAACAGACACATTACACACGTTCTCTCTTTCATCCCCAAACATGCTTCCTTCCATCTTCTGTTCCATTTGGCTTCCATGGCGAAATCCAAAGCCTTGTAATAAGATGGAGATGCTGCCAACTTTACTCATCCCATCATCCCTCTGGCTCTGACAAGCAAGACACAAGCAGGCTCACACACATAAAATCCACGCATGCACACATATACACACACACACACACACACACACATGAAGACAAACACTATATAGATGAGAGCAGAACTGTCACACAGACACAACATACACGCAGCGACACAAGCGGTCCAACAACCCAACTGGGGAAGAGCGTTCCTGTTTTGCCCTTAATTTGAGAACAACCTCAATGTGACAGCTTTCCTAAACAATCTGTCCCATGGGGATATGCAGGGATAACACACGGTGCAGTCCCATAGAGGTCTGCTCGATAAAAAGAGCAACTTTGGATCCATCCATCCATTATCCAAGCCGCTGATCCCAATCAGGGTCGCAGGACGCTGGAGCATATCCCAGCAGTCATTGGGCGGCAGGCGGGGAGACACCCTGGACAGGCCGCCAGACCATCACAGGGCCCACAAACACACACACACACACACACACACACACACACACACACACACACACACACATTTTAGTATGGCCGATTCACCTGACCCACATGTCTTTGGACTGTGGGAGGAAACCAGAGCACCTGGAGGAAACCCACACAGACAAGGGGAGAACATGCAAACGCCACACAGAGGACAACCCAGGACGATCCCCCCAAGGTTGGACGACCCCCCCAAGGTTGGACTACCCCGGGGTTTGAACCCAGGACCTTCTTGCTTTGAGGCAACTGCGCTAACCACCGTGCCACCGTGCCGCCAATAACTTTGGATGACTTAATAGAGTTCACCCACACAAAAATAGGCACACACACACACACACACACACACACACACACACACACACACACACAAACACACACACATGCGTAGGCAGGCACACACACCTACTTTACAGATAGAAGCATAAAAAGTTATCTTGAGCATGTGCATTTTTTCGCTGTCACATTTCCTTTCGCTCTGTCTTTCTTGCTCTCATACACACACTTGGGGCATACACACACACACACACACACACACACACACTTCTGTCATTCAGCCTGTTCACCATCACAGCTGCTGTTGTGACAGTATCTTGTGCGGTCTTGACAGCTTTTATCAAAACGTGTCGGAAGTGTGAGGGTAAACTTCTGGGAAACTTGTGTTTTGGGTGCGCCTTTGTTTATATAAACTTATGTGGGCTTGCATGAAGTGTTTGTGTGTGCTTTCCTGTGTCTGTCTGTATGAGCTTCGGTGCGTACGTATGCTTGTGGGCATGTGTGAAAGTGTGTGTGCGTGTGTGTGGGGGGGGTGCATAGCCTGTGTTTTTGTGTTTCTTTTATGTCAAAATCATCAAAACTTTGGTCAGAAACTTGCAAAACATTAATTCAAATGGGACTCAGAAGACAAATGCAGTGACAGACAGCACTGGCAAACCAATCATGCAACGGTGCAGCCCAAACCATCACAATGACTGACAAGCTGCCAGTGGAAAACTATCTGAAGTTAAAAGAAGAACAAAAAAGGTGTAGCGGAATAAGGACAAAACAAAATAAACACAAAAACAGGAAAAGGAATAGAAGCATGGGCCCGTCCAGACTCATAGCACACCTGTGCTGCGTGTCCTACTACACATCCCTCAGTTCGTCCGTGAGTGATTGAGTGAGTGGGTGACTGATTGAGTGAGTGGGTGGGTGAGCGAGTGAGTGAGTGAGTGGGTGGGTGAGTGAGTGAGTGAGTGATTGAGTGAGTGAGTGAGTGAGTGAGTGAGTGGGTGGGTGGGTGATTGAGTGAGTGGGTGGGTGAGCGAGTGAGTGAGTGGGTGGGTGGGTGAGCGGGTGAGTGAGTGAGTGAGTGAGTGAGTGAGTGAGTGAGTGAGTGAGTGAGTGGGTGGGTGGGTGAGTGAGTGATTGAGTGATTGAGTGAGTGGGTGACGACAATGGCAGTTGCGTGCATGTCGTGGGGGGAAAATACTTAGAAGTAAAAAAAAAAACACGAAGAAGCTGAATGGAAAGGAAAGAACATGCTTGACATTAATGGTTCATCTGCAAGTCCCCCAACCAGCGGCCCCCAGGTCAACACTGATGAAAGACGCAATCTGAGAAGCCAAAGTGTGTGAGATGTGTTCAAAATAGGCACAAAGCCTCAACGGATGGGTAGCTAGAATTTACAACTAAGAAATAGTGCTGACACTGATGGGATTAGCCAAAACTCTTTCCCAATGGGTTCCACTTGGATTTTTATTTTACTTTGTGCATTATTCAGTACAACACCAGACAGGCACGCAATTCCCAATGAATACTTAGCTGGACAGCACTTAGAAACCTTATCCACTTATGTGCTGCTTTCAGTGACGCTAAAACAAGGAATATGAGCTAAATATGTCAGGTCACCAACTGTTGGATGGCTAAAATATCAGCTACAGAGCGACGAATTACTCTCTAAGTCACACTGTTACATCCCAACGCAACACACACATACTACACATACGAAACTCCTGCCACTCCGGCAACAGCTACTGAAAGCTAGAGTTCACTTCGATGATCTCTCTTTTTCTTGCTTTCTTCTTTTCTTTTTAGTGCATCTTTTAGTGCTTTTTAGTCATATTAACAGCTCACGAAGGGAAAACCATCAAAAGTGGACCCTCTGGGAACCCACAGTCATATTCACTAATATATACATATATAATTAGCGTAAACAAAAAGTATGCCTAATTCTTTTTGTTTTTGAAGCATTTCATTAGCAGGGCGTCCGGGTAGCGTAGCGGTCTATTCCGTTGCCTACCAACACAGGGATCGCCGGATCGAATCCCCGTGTTACCTGCGGCTTGGTCGGGTGTCCCAACAGACACAATTGGCCATGTCTGCGGGTGGGAAGCCGGATGTGGGTATGTGTCCTGGTTGCTGCACTAGCGCCTTCTCTGGTCAGATGGGGCGCCTGTTCGGAGGGAAGGGGGAACTGGGGGGAAAAGCGTGATCCTCCCACGTGCTACGTCCCCCTGGTGAAACTCCTCACTGTCAGGTGAAAAGAAGCGGCTGGCGACTCCACATGTATCGGAGGAGACATGTGGTAGTCTGCAGCCCTCCCCAGATCAGCAGAGGGGGTGGAGCAGCAACAGGGACGGCTCGGAAGAGTGCGGTAATTGGCCAAGTACCATGGGGGAGTAAAAAAAACACCATTTCATCAGCAAAAAAAAAAGGTAAAATAAATGTATTGTGTGTCCGTATGAAGTCACTCTGTGTCATTTAGAGTAAAACTACATTCAATGAATCGTCGTTTCACTTGTTTGCAGATACAAATACAGATGACCGTATGCACGGGGTAAAGTAGTTGGCGTGCCAGCCTTTAAATCTGATCCTCAGGACCACTCAGTGCACCATAATGGACTTGTATAAGCTAAAAGTTCTTTCAGTAGTACATTAAGATGTGAGTGAAAGAAGACAGGAGCAACATAACGATAGCAGATTTTGAAATATGTGTGAAAACCTCATCAAATAAAGCTGAAAGGGCCATCAAACGTCACACCAGCAACAACTGATGATGGATAGATCTGTAAAGGACTAAAACGAGAGGCAGAGAAGGAACATTGATGTAATATAGTAATACACCAGACCACATAGTGTGTGTGTGCGTGTGTGTGTGTATGTGTGTGTGTGTGTGTGTGTGTGTGTGTGTGTGTGTGTGTGTGTGTGTGTGTGGTTGAGTGTAAAAAGGTCTATTGGGTGACTACATTCAGTCCTCCCCCTTCCATGACAGATTTGATTCCTCTGTTTCTTTATAAAGTAACTCTTTATTTTACAATTATCTGCTGTCACAACAATTCTCTAAGGACACTGAAGACCATGTAAACTGCTTCACCCCACACAAGCATGTGCTTGCATTGCGCGCACGCACACACACACACACACACACACACACACACACACACACTCTCACAGAAACCAAGCTAAGCCATATTTTCAATACCAAACCAAAGTCACTCATACATAGATGAGGGTATCTGCAGTAAAGAATTCCCAAAATGTTCCCAGTGAAGAGCATATCCATATATCACTTTAATATCACTCTAATTATCTTTGAATGCAGGGAGAATGAAGCATGTGAAGTTGGCTGAATTAGGTTTCTCTGAATTGTTTTTTTTGTCGATAGTCCTCTAAATATCAGCACATGGGATCTGACATAAGATCCTGTATGTTATTGCATGTCATATCTTTGCAGGATAGAGGTGGGGACCAAAATCTCCGTCTTCAGCCATCTATCTCCCCTTTCAGCAGTGTCGTTCTTGTCTACCCCTTCTTTAATATACTGCCCGGTAGTTTGCCAACCTTATCAGAGCAAATATAACCACAATCAATGCAAGCCCCTAAAAAACTGTGACCAAGTTGTCAAGAGAATGACTACAGTATTTCAACAGTTAACTGCTGAGGATGTACTACTGTAAGCAGCAGTATACAGCATCCTCAGGTGTCCCATGCCACTGCCTCAGGATTTCTTTAACTGTGTACCCAGCAGCCTTTAAGTATCTACACCTCCTCAGCAGTACAGCCACCTTCATTTACACTTTACTTGACAGGGAGTGCATAAGACGGACATGACACTGTCATGAACATGACATGAAACCTGTCATGAACATGAAGGAATCTTTATGAATGTTGTCATTAAGTGTCATTTGGTGAATTAAAGTCATTTTTAATGCAAAGTTGACATTGTTTGAGATGTCTTTGTTGCTGCAACCCAACTGGGACCGAGCCGCTCAATTTGATATATTTTGCGCGTCTGTAGCTCAAAAATAAACATCTCAAACAATGTGAACTTTGCATTGAAAATGACATAATTGACCAAGTGCCACTTAATGACAACATTCATAAAGACTCCTTTATGTTTATGACAGATGTCATGTCTTGGTTATGACAGTGTTATGTAAGCCTTATGCACACCCTTTCAAATAAAGTGTTACCCAATCTTCTTTGCAGTGTGTTCAGTCATAATATCTACATGTACTATTAAAATATATTTTCCCCTATTGAAACCCAATTTTTGCTCATATGGATATTATTTCAATAACATACAGTAACACACTGTATGTAATAATCAGTGCTTATGCCACTGGGAGACCTTATTGCGTGGCGAAATGGAAAACACAAATTGCTTGAAATCGGTTTTGCCATTCTTGGAAGTGTAAAGTATTTGCATAAACAACTCTTTGTGATTCATCAGCGCATCGTGGGGTGAGCAATATTGTCTGTGATGATATGAATTTATCACTCGGCCCTCTTATTGTACAGTATCCCGTGCTCCACCGCGGCAGTATACCAACTATGTCAACAACCACTCAACTGTTGCGATAAAGTTGAAAAGCTCTTTTTTCTGTTTGTTTGTTTTGACATCTTCTATCATCATGTACCCTGCTTGTGAAGACCTCTGACACCTCACAAATAGAATTTTTACCCAGAGAGCAGAGAGAGTAGAAAAAAAGGGAAAGAGCAACTGATAAAGAGAAATAAAGTGTGAGAGAAAGACGGGGGGGGGGGGGGGATAGACAAGCCTATCAAGCCTAGGCCTCCTTCCACAAGGATTAACGTTGGTCTCCAATGCTAGCTCTTTATAGAATAGAACAGAATAGACTTTGTCATTTGTACATACATACACTGAAATTCACTGTATAGCAGCAGCAGTGGGCCGCTGCAGCGCCCGGGGACAAACTCATTTTTCTTTCCATTGCCTTGGTCAAGGGCACAGAAAGCAGTATTAACTCTAACTTGCATGTCTTTATTTATTTTGTTTTTTTTGGGGGGGGGGTTCTCCCCAATTGCACCCGGCCAATTACCCCACTCTTCCGAGCCATCCCGGTCACTGCTCCACCCTCTGCCGATCCAGGGAGGACTGCACACTACCATGTCTCCTCTGATACTTGTGCAGTCGCCAGCCGCTTCTTTTCACCTGACAGTGAGGAGTTTCGCCAGGGGGATGTAGTGTGTGGGAGGATCACGCTATTCCTCCCAGTTACCCCTCCTCCCCAAACAGGCGCCCTGACCGACCAGAGGAGGCGCACGTGCAGCGACCAGGACACATACCCACATCCGGCTTCCCACGAGCAGACACGGCCAATTGTTTCTGTAGGGACGCCCAACCAAGCCGGAGGTAACACGGAGATTCGAACCAGCGATCCCCGTGTTGTTTGGTTACGCTATGCAGGCACCCAACACATGTATGTCTTTTTGATGGTGGGAGGAAACCAGAGCACCTGGAGGAAACCCACGCAGACACGGGGAGAAGGTGCAAACTCCACACAGAAAGGACCTGGGCTGGCCTGGGCTTCGAACCCAGCACCTTCTTGCTGTGAGGCAACAGTGCTAACCACTGGGCCACCATGCCGCCCCATGTCAAAGCATTTCATATTTTTACCACTAGGGAAAAAAAATCCACCCACGAAAGAAAAAGCTTATTCTGAAGTTGCTTTTTTTTGTGCTGTTTGCCCCAAGACGATGACCTTGGCTTTAAAAATAGCACAGCTGACATTCTTGACAAAATAAAAAAGAAAGACAAACAGATAGATAGAAGGAAGAAAGCAAACAGTGGGACATGACAGAGGTGAATTTTCCATCTGAAAATATACTGACATGTTCTACGTGCAGCCAGCACACTGAACATACAGTATTGCATAATTGGGCAGCTCGATATCGGGATGTTCTGCATGAGTCAATGCATACACACCTGAAGAAAGTACCTCAAATTTGAAAAAAAAAGAGAAAAAAAACCTCTGCCATCAATATTAATCCTACTGCACACCCATGTGCATAAATACAGCCGAAATGCTGAAATAAATTAATATTGAGGAGGAACGGGATCCTATACAAAGACTGAGTGGAGAATTACCGAGCTGGATGGCAGCTTGAAAGGACCAAGAGAAAGAGACCGAGTTAATGAGGAAGAGAGAAGAAGAGAGAAAGAGTGTCATTCGAGAGCAACACATTTGAGACTTCGGGGACAAGACAGACAGACAGACAGACAGACAGACAGACAGACAGGCAAAGAGACAGAGAGACAAACAGAAAGAAGGGAGGAAGGAAAAGCAGCGAGTCAAAAATATGTGGGTTTGGGTAGAAGAGGAAGATTCAGAAAGAAGGAGGTGGCGAGAGGGAGGGGGGCATACGACAAAGAAGAACGAGAGAGCAGGGAGACTGAGGAAGGTAAAAAAATGCAAGAGGAAGTATGTAAGAAAGTAAGGAAGTAAGAAAGACAGCATAGGAGAGAATCGGAATAGTATTTATTGTCAAGTACAAGAACATGCAAAGAACTTGTCTTGATATGTTGATGCAAGAGGGACCGACAAAGAGTAAATAGTAAAGATAAAAGTTGAAAAGAATAATTAATTTTATATGTAGCGCTTTTTTTTCCCGGAAACCATCAATGGTGTTGATAAAAGTGCTCAACAAATGAGAAGCGGAATATTAAGATAGATGTAGGAAAAAAAACTTTGTAGGACAGAAAACATTTGAAAAATTACAACCAATGGGGTAAGTAGTTATGATGCCTCATAACTACTTACATATCCTAACTACCTACCCCATCGGTTGTAATTTTTCAAATGTTTTCTATCCTCCCATTGGTTGCTGTGCACCGTAACTAGGGGCGTGACGAGGGGCAACATAGTATTTATTGGCTGTGTGTTTTTTCTTTGTTGTTTAACAACATTGGCAGCTGACGAGTGTGTGATGCATGAAACAAGCTTGTACTGCTATGTATTAAAAAAAATTTCCCCAACATCTATCTTTATAAATGTGTGTGTGTACACACACACACACACACACACACACACAAGATAAAATAAAGTAAGGTGTAATAAGGTGCAGTCACCACCGGTTCAGAGTTGAAACATGAGATGAGAGACCATGTGGCAGCCCCTGATACCCAACACTGTGTTGCAGGAGCTGTATTTACAAAAACTTAAATGAGAATTTTAAGAAGCTATTTACAGAATACGAGTTATTTACAGGGTAGTGCAGGTTTTATGCAAGGTGTCCGTATACAGAGAGCACAGCAGGGAAGATAGAAGGGGGTGGGAGGGCAGCAGTGTCAGGATCTGTGGCCGTCTGGAGGCTGGTTAGCAAGGTCTACTGTTGTAGAGAAGAAGCTGTTCTTGTGGCATGAGGTTCTGGTTTTTATAGACTTTAGCCTCTTGCCAGAGGAGGATGTTTTGAAGAGACTATGGCCTGAGTGGGATGGGTTGACCATGATCTTTCTTGCTCACCTCAGTATCCTGGAGGCTTAGAGGTCCTGGAGGGACAGCAGGTTACAGCCAATCACCTTCTCAGCAGAGGGAATGATACACTGCAGTCTGCCCTTGGCAGTGGCAGCAGCGTACCAGACAGTGATGGAGGAGGTGAGGATGGACTCAATGATGGCAGTGTAAAAGAGCCCAATCATTGGCTTCGGCAGGTTGAACTATTTCAGCAGCCTCAGGAAGTATATGCTCTGCTGTGCCTCCTTGGTGAGGAAGCTGATGTTCAGTTCACACTTAGTGATGATGGTACCCAGGAAGCAGAAAGATGCCAGTTTTGAGACACACAGGGTGATGGGGGCAGTTGGGGCATGGTACTTTATGAAGTTCCTAACCATATCCACTGTCTTTACAGCGTTGAGCTCCAAGTTGTTTTGGCCGCACCAGGACAACAGATGGTCAATCCCCTACCTGTAGGCAGACTCATCCCCACCAGAGATGAGCCCAATAAGGGTGGTGTCGTCAGCAAACTTCAAGCGCTTGACTGACTGGTGACTGGAGGTGCAGTTGTTCGTATGCAGGGAGAAGAGTAGAGTGGAAAGAACATAGCCTTGAGGGGAATCGGTGCGGATGGTCCAGGAGTCAGAGATGTGTTTTCCCAGCTTCACATGCTGCTTCCTGTCAGATAGCAGGTCGGTGATCCACCTGCAGGTGGAGTCAGGCACGTACAGCTGGGAGAGCTTGTCCTGCAGCAGATCCAGAATGATGGTGTTGAAGGCAGAGTTGGTGTTGAAGGCAGAGCTGAAATCCACAAAGAGGATCTTGGCATAGGTTCCTGCAGAGTCCAGGTGCTGGAGGATGAAGTGGAGCACAATGTTTACTGCATCATCCACACACCTGTTGGCTCTGTATGAACTGCAGGGAGTCCAGGAGTGGGTCAGTTATAGTTTTAAGGTGGGACAGAAGAAGCACTTCATTACCATAGAGGTCAGGGTGATGGGTCTGCAGTCATTGAATCCTGTGGTCCTTGGTTTTTTGGGACGCAGATGATGGTGGAGGTCTTGAAGCAGGCTGGTACGGGGCATGTCTCCAGTGAGGTGTTAAACATGTCTGTGAATACCAGGGACAGTTGATCGATACAGTGCTCCAGAGTGGAGAGAGAGACAGAGTCTGGTCCAGCTGCTTTGCGGGGGTTCTGCCTCTTGGAACAGCCTGTTAATGTCCCTCTCCAGGATGGAGAAAATTGTCCTTGTGGTAGGGAAGGATGGGGCCTCTAAGGTGGGCAATAGTGGAGGGGCCCAGGCTCCTGCTGAGGTGGGGGAGGAGGAGCTGGTGGTCTGGAGCTGGTGGATGGAGTCATGGGGGATCGTGTAAGGACTATCCCCCATTGTCTTTCAAATCAACAACAGAATTCATTCAGATCATTGGCCAGTCACAAGTCATTAGTGGAGTGAGGGGTTTTCGGTTTATAGTTGGTGATCTGTCTTTTTCTGAGAACCGCTGTTGAAGTCTCTCAGAGTACAGTCGTTTAGCATCTCTCACTGCCTTGCTAAACCTGTATTTAGGCACATTAAACTGGACCTTTTCCCCACTCCCGCTTCTTCCTTTTCCAGCCTAAGCTGTCTTAGTTTAGTTGTAAACCAGGGTTTGTCATTGTTGTAACTAACCCTGTTGCATGATGGTACACAGCTGTCCTCACAGAAGCTGATATAAGATGCCACAGCCTCAATGTACTCATCTGGACTGTTGGTGGCATACCTGAAAATATCTCTCAGTGCTAATCCAAGCACACTTGATGCAAAGATCCCCCACAGCTTCACTGGTCTGGTTCTTAGATGTCCTCACAACAGGTTTAGTGAGATTTAATTTCTGCCTGTATGCAGGAATCAGGTGGACCATGACATGGTCAGAGTGTCCTGGTACAGCTCAGGGGACTGCACAATAGGCACTATTGATTATAGTTTAACAGTGATCTAAAGACCGTCAACTAGACATGCATGTTAGGGTTAATACTCCTGCCTGTACCCTTCAACAAGGCAATAGGAAAAAGAGCTGGAGTTGGTCCCTGGGCGCTGCACCACAGCTTCCCACTGCTCCTATACAATAGGTTAATATAACAACAAATACCGCCACCTTCCATTTTGCCGGACAGCTGTGTCGCGATCTGCTCTGAACAGCTGGAAGCCTGCAAGCTGCAGGACAGAATCAAGTTTCTGTGAAGCATGAAACACAAGATGAAGAAAAGTTCCTATTGTTCCCCACCCTTAGATGAAGATCGTCTAGTTTGTTGCACAGTGATCGTACTTTAGCGAGAAATATTCCTGGCAATGGAGTGTGTAGTCCATGTCTGCGGAGATGCACAAACAGCTCGGCACATTTCCCTCTCCTCTGGGGTTTCACTGCGTGAACAAAGGTCAGCGCATCTAAAATGTCTGATAATTCCGCAGCTGGGATAAGAAAGTTGGGAAATAAATCCACAGAAGTAGTTTCCCTGATAGTCATAAGCTCCTCTGGTGAAAGAGCTCCGGGTATTGTGGCAAAACACTGAGTTTATGGGGGAAAAAATACAAAAGAATGTGCACCATTAAAGGTGCTGACATTGAGCTTGTGGACAGCTACAAATATCTGGGGGGTTGTTCTTGACAACAAATTGTGCTTTGAAACTCATGTCGCTTCCACACCAAAGAAGGTCCAACAAAGACTTCTTTTTTTTTCCTGAGGAAAATGCATACATTTTATGTCGTCTCCCAGATGATGTCTCTCTTTTATAGAAGTTTTATTGAAACAGTTTTAATGTACTGTATTATTGCTTGGTTTGGGAACTTGACTCTGGCCAATAAAAAACGGCTTGATAGACTCATGAAACGGGCTAGTAAGATTTTAGGGAGAAGTCAAGCCCAGCTTACTGACCTTTATAATAGGAAGGTGTTCAGAAAGGCTACTTCCCTTCTCAAGTGCCAAGGTCAACCAGTTCGGCCAGAGTTTGAGCTGCTACCCTCAGGTCATCGGTTGAGGATGCCCTGTATTAGGATTAAGATACAAGGCTTCCTTTGTCCCCACTGTCATTCAATTGTTAAATGGCAGATAATATGCATCTGTTGTCTGCAAATCGCTTGTTTCCTTGGTCTGTATATTTGAACTCCTTTGGTTCTCCTTGTCCACTATGTCCTGTTGTCAATTCTGCCTTGGTGTTTGTATGTTTTGTTTTTGTGTGAAAGTTTTATTATACTGGCTGCAAACTAATTTCCCTGTAAGGGACAATAAAGATACTTAGATATAAGTATAAGACACATCGAGGCTACCACCCGCAGCACCATCTTGATGATTGGATGGTGGGATGGTTGAATGGACAGATATACAGACACATAGACACAGATCTTCAATTCAAGCTATTGAGGCAAGAACTTATGGCTGTGTCCTGTTTTCCCCAATTAGTAGAACATAAAGCCAAAACTGCCACCATTTGTGATTTGATTCCCATTCAGAACGCCCATGCTAAAAATGCCTTAAAATTTGTGTATATGGATTTCTTTGCAAAAGTAATCCAGCTTTACGGTATATCCACATGCTAGCGGAGCGAGGCAGGTGATGTCTCAGCTCTCGTTCATTTTCTATGGAAGTGGGTGGTAGTTCTACATGAAGGATTCTGGGATTGGCAGCAGAGCAGAATCGATGATCAAAATGTCAAAAAGTTGAGAATTTGCAGGCTTTATGCAAATGAGAAACAATTTTTACCAAGGAGAGGTCAATTAGATAAGATATGTGTGCTCCAAACTCCAAATATTGTGATAAGGCTTACCAAGCTACTTTAATGCCAAGCTTAAATTTGGCATTAAAATAGCACTGAAATGAAGCAAAATTCAGCAACTGCATGGTCTATTTCTCGCCTCGGACATATTCAGAAAACAATTTCATTGGACTGTTGAGGTAAAATAAGACATAGTTTATATATTCATGTCCACCATGTTTGTTTAGTTGACACTCGGGACAAAAACGAATGACAGACCAGCAAGTGATACATTTGTCCAATCAGATTGTTGAACATTATTGTACGAAGAAGTCGGGAGTTGCAGAGAAATATGTAGGAGTGGTGCAGGATATGTATGAGGGAAATGAGACAGTGGTGAGGTGTGAGATTGGAAAGACAGATAGGTTCAAGGTGGAGGTGGGATTACATCAAGGATCAGCTCTGAGCCCTTTCTTGTTTGCAATGGTGATGGACAGGTTGATGGACGAGATCAGGCAGGAGTCTCCGTGGACTAAGATGTTTGCGGATGACTGTGATCTGTAGCGAGAGTAGGTTGCAGGTGGAGGAGAGCCTTGAGAGGTGGAGGCATGCGCTGGAGAAAAGAGGAATGAAAGTCAGTAAGAGCAAGATGGAATACATAGCGTGAATGAGAGGGAGGACAGTGGAATGGTGAGGATGCAAGGAGTAGAGGTGAAGAAGGCATACGAGTTTAAATACTTGGGGTCAACTGTCCAAAGTAACGGGGAGTGCAGAAGAGAGGTGAAGAAGAGAGTGCAGGCAGGGTGGAATGGGTGGAGAAGAGTATCAGGATTGATTTGTGACAGAAGGGTACCAGCAAGAGTTAAAGGAAAGGTTTACAAAACGGTTGTGAGACCAGATATGTTATACAGTCTGGAGACAGTGGCACTGACGAAAAGACGGGGAGCGGAGCTGGAGGTGGC
This sequence comes from Lampris incognitus, assembly GCF_029633865.1. Lineage (NCBI taxonomy): Eukaryota > Metazoa > Chordata > Actinopteri > Lampriformes > Lampridae > Lampris > Lampris incognitus. Next base: position 94,071,161 of record NC_079211.1, on the reverse strand, counting down.
AGAGTTGAAGATGCTAAGATTTTCATTGGGAGCGACAAAGAAGGGGATTAGGAACAAGTATATTAGAGGGTCAGTTCAGGTTGGACGGTTTGGAGACAAAGCAAGAGAGACAAGACTGAGATGGTTTGGACATGTGTGGAGGAGAGATGCTGGGTATATTGGGAGAAGGATGCTGAATATGGAGCTGCCAGGGAAGAGGAAAAGAAGAAGCCCAAAGAGGAGGTGTATGATGCGGTGAGAGAGGACATGCAGGTGGCTGGTGTGACAGACGAAGATGCAAAGGACAGGACGAAATGGAAACGGATGATCCGCTGTCGCGACTCCTAGCTTGAACAGGCGAAAGTAGTAGTAGTAGATTGTTGAACATTACGTTACACACTGTCAGGCTGCCAACATTAAGTAGAGAGGGTGATTTGCTCTGTTGGCACTTAAACGTACCATTACAGTTAACTTAAAATATATTAAGGGGCATATTGAATAGTCAAATTACTGTTTTCGGTTGAACACATAACCAGAAAGGCAATTTGTTCAATTTGGCAGTACTACGGCAGCTGGATTGCTTAATAGGTAAGAACACTGGCTTTCTCCCGGAGATCTGTGGTTCAAATCCCGTTTGGGACAAGTCTAAAGTAAACACTCTGTGGCTTAGACTCCTAATGCTAAACAAGCAAACTCCCTCTCAGATGTATGTGGCTTTGGATAAAAGTGTCTGCTAAGTTAAATTGTAAATTGCAAGCTTACCCCTCACATCCCATTACCCTCCACGGTAGTTTGATTTGATTAAAGCCACCGCAAACAAATCTAACTCTTTTTCAAACTAGGTTGCAAATTCATGCAACCCAGCACTCAACCCTCTCCTACACGGTCAGACATTAATGAAAAGTTCAATCTTATGATGGCACCTTGGACACTGTTGGTACGTATGTCTTTGCAAACCAGAGTTAGGAAGTTAAATGCCATTGCATGTTTTAAACAGGATAATGATAAATCAACTGACAGTTGATACAAAATAAACCATTATTCCATAGCTGTGACCAGAAAAAAAGGAAAAAACAAAATAAAAACAGTTCTGTTCTGGCTGCCATTCCCATCTGTCCTTAAATGGCTTATATTCTAAAACCATACACAACTCATAGGAAAACATGGAACCATTCCCAAGCAAAATATAGTCGTAGTTTTCATTCTATTTCAATATTTTCTCAACAAACCCAAATACACTACCGTTCAAAAGTTTGGGATCACCCAAACAATTTTGTGTTTTCCATGAAAAGTCACACTTATTCACCACCATATGTTGTGAAATGAATAGAAAATAGAGTCAAGACATTGACAAGGTTAGAAATAATGATTTGTATTTGAAATAAGATTTTTTTACATCAAACTTTGCTTTCGTCAAAGAATCCTCCATTTGCAGCAATTACAGCATTGCAGACCTTTGGCATTCTAGCTGTTAATTTGTTGAGGTAATCTGGAGAAATTGCACCCCACGCTTCCAGAAGCAGCTCCCACAAGTTGGATTGGTTGGATGGGCACTTCTTGCGTACCATACGGTCAAGCTGCTCCCACAACAGCTCAATGGGGTTCAGATCTGGTGACTGCGCTGGCCACTCCATTACCGATAGAATACCAGCTGCCTGCTTCTGCTCTAAATAGTTCTTGCACAATTTGGAGGTGTGTTTAGGGTCATTGTCCTGTTGTAGGATGAAATTGGCTCCAATCAAGCGCTGTCCACTGGGTATGGCATGGCGTTGCAAAATGGAGTGATAGCCTTCCTTATTCAGAATCCCTTTTACCCTGTACAAATCTCCCACCTTACCAGCACCAAAGCAACCCCAGACCATCACATTACCTCCACCATGCTTAACAGATGGCGTCAGGCATTCTTCCAGCATCTTTTCATTTGTTCTGCGTCTCACAAACGTTCTTCTTTGTGATCCAAACACCTCAAACTTGGATTCATCCGTCCACAACACTTTTTTCCAGTCTTCCTCTGTCCAATGTCTGTGTTCTTTTGCCCATCTTAATCTTTTTCTTTTATTGGTCAGTCTCAGATATGGCTTTTTCTTTGCCACTCTGCCCTGAAGCCCAGAATCCCGCAGCCGCCTCTTCACTGTAGATGTTGACACTGGTGTTTTGCGGGTACTATTTAATGAAGATGCCAGTTGGGGACCTGTGAGGCGTCTGTTTCTCAAACTAGAGACTCTAATGTACTTATCTTCTTGCTCAGTTGTGCAACGCGGCCTCCCACTTCTTTTTCTACTCTGGTTAGAGCCTGTTTGTGCTGTCCTCTGAAGGGAGTAGTACACACCGGTGCAGGAAATCTTCAATTTCTTAGCAATTTCTCGCATGGAATAGCCTTCATTTCTAAGAACAAGAATAGACTGTCGAGTTTCAGATGAAAGTTCTCTTTTTCTGGCCATTTTGAGCGTTTAATTGACCCCACAAATGTGATGCTCCAGAAACTCAATCTGCTCAAAGGAAGGTCAGTTTTGTAGCTTCTGTAACGAGCTAAACTGTTTTCAGATGTGTGAACATGATTGCACAAGGGTTTTCTAATCATCAATTAGCCTTCTGAGCCAATGAGCAAACACATTGTACCATTAGAACACTGGAGTGATAGTTGCTTGAAATGGGCCTCTATACACCTATGTAGATATTGCACCAAAAACCAGACATTTGCAGCTAGAATAGTCATTTACCACATTAGCAATGTATAGAGTGTATTTCTTTAAAGTTAAGACTAGTTTAAAGTTATCTTCATTGAAAAGTACAGTGCTTTTCCTTCAAAAATATGGACATTTCAATGTGATCCCAAACTTTTGAACGGTAGTGTATGTATTTGGTCCAACATTTCTCCCAGAAGAACAAAAAAATATTATATTCTACTGCCCACAAACATCGTTTCCTCTAAGGGTTAATTGAGTGGTTTGTTAGAAGACAATTCAACGCATTAACCCTTTTTGACTGTGGTACAACGTTTTGCTCCCTAAACACACCAAGTCCTGCAAAGTAGTGCGACATGCATGCTGAAGTAACCACACTAAGCAGTCCAAAGAGGCCAGTTGGTGGATTGAAGACAGGAAATTTTAACTCAGAGTAAAGGGCAACTATCACCATGAGGACTATAAACAGGAAGGAGAGGAAAGCGGTCTGACAATTATAATGCCTATAAATGCCAGTAAACAACAACAAAATGGGATTCTCTAGTAGCTATGTCTGCCAATGGCTATATCCCAGGGTTAGCAAAGAGATTATAGTCAGTTTTCAAGTTTTCTCGTCAGTATTCTTAATTCACCATTTATTTGTTTTAAAGAGAGGAGCGACTTTATTCGTCTTAAGCTACATACTGGATACACACACACACACACACACACACACGTGCAGGGAGTGGTGGCTGAAGAAATGTTCCTTCTGCATTTTCCCCATCCTGCTGTCCTTCCTCCTGGGGCAGCCGGGAGCAGCGGGCAGCCCTTTCCTTCAGCGCCCAAGGACCAATTTCATGTGGACAGCCATGTCGTGGTCAGGGACAGGACAGAAGAGTGTTCTGCATGTTTTTGGTTGATGCCTTTAAAAAGGCACTTAGATCTCTCTATAATGGACACGTGTTATGGCTTGATGTCCAGGCATTTGCTTTTTCGGGTGGCACATGTAACCATATGCTATTTGCAATGAAGAAAAAAAAATCAATATGTCCCAAACTCTGCTTTGTTCACCCTACCCTCTGTCAGATGCCACAGCTCCCCAGCCCTTCAGAATCCCCATTGGCCCCCATTTCAACTTTGGATTTAAATAAAATACAAAATACCAACTGATCTCGCCCGTCCATATCTCATAGACCTCATTTGCTGTCATAACTTGAGCCGCTGCCTGAGGTCTGCTGATGCCAACCTTATCTACCCCATCACCAGACTGAAACACAACCTGAGAGGGAAGAGTTTTTGGCTGTTTTAGCCCCTTCAATTTTGAACTCTCTTCCCTGATACATTCACTCACCACATTCAATACATCACAAAATATGCACCTTGAAAAAAAGTGCCATTTCTGTCTAAAACGTTCCGCCTGTACCCCCTCTCTATTGCCTCTCTGCAACTCCTTATGTTTTATGTGTTTCAGTTTTTAATTATTTTATATGGCTTGCTTTTTATAACTTCTTTCTTTTTATTTTTGTGAAGCAAGAAAAGTGCTTTGTGAGATAAAAGCATTTCCTGCTATTTGTCGTAACCTAAAAGCCTCTATATCCTGACAAATGTGTGATCCTCCATAGAAAAGCAATATGCTTTTAGTTTTTCTTTTCATTGATAATTGATTTTTGCATTTGAAGCTTCCAAATATGGTAGTATTTTGAAATGGTAGCAATGTTGATCTTTCTATATTGATATCTATCTATCCATCTATCGATCTCTATCTGTCTATCCATCCATCTAATAACTACTGAATTGAAGATGTTCCAACCATAAAACCAAAACTAGATTGTTATTGGGTTTCTCTTGGCATGAGATTGATCCTCTTTAAAATTGAGTGAACCTGGGTTTCAAGTCTGAGCTTGGGTCATAAATAATTGCCGTATTATCAAAGATTATGGTAATAATACATAAACACGGTCCCACCTGCTGTTTGTTTAAGGCATGCATTCAGTATTCATGGTAAGCATTAAGAATAATGAATAATTTACATGTTTAGAGGGAGTATTGGCAAAATTAAGGAAAGAGATGCAATTTCAGTCAAATTATTAACTGATGGAGAATAGTAACGCGCTTCAGCCAGAGCAAGAGATATCTTCTTTATTTTCAGTTATATGTTATCTCTACCCAAAGTACCGGTGTATCAGCACACTGTGGTTCTGACTGTTAATTCTTATAACATGAATACTTGTACTTGACTATACTCGCTGTTATCAGCTGTTTATAATATCTGTCATCAAAGATTGCTCTGAGCACTGATGAAATGCCTGAAATAGGACAGTAAATGCATCAGATGTCTTTTACACGTATTCTAATGTGCACACCAATTTCTTCTTTCATCTAATCCCATTTAATCTACAATAATCTTGTGATTGCACCAGGATGTATTCTGGCTCCTCAATTAGATCGTTCCCGCCCAGCCTTCCAGTCTCTCTGAACAAGAAGCTACTGTATTAGTGACCAGTGGTGCCCCCAGAAATTTTTCATAGGGGTGGCCAAATGGGGCCACTGAAAATCTTGGGGTGGCACACCAAAACCAAAAGCCATGCCTGAATTTCAGGAATTCTATGATGCTGTTGTAGTATACTGTATAGGCTAGTTGAAAACTGTCAATATGAGAGTTAAGGAATCGCATACTGAAATACTTTGGTTTCTTATTTTTTTCAGTTAATGTTACTAAATATCAGATATGCATAGATTAATACCGGTAAAGCTAACATTTTGAGTTCCACAACAATTCTGTTTTAATGTGTTATGTATCTGTATATACGTATTGTAACATGTTAGACGATTCGTGTATGTATACACATTATAGAACACAGATCATTTTAGTATTTAAAATACGAGTGGACGGGATAATTGACTGGATAAGTTTTATTGCCTCACGAAACATTACGGGGTATGTGCGAGCCATGGCGCATATAGCGGACCGAAAAAGCACTTCCTATATGACGTAATTTATGGAGTCGAGGAGTCGATTCCATCGATTCTCATATCTTAAACCAGAGTCGGAGTCGATTCCAAAAACTTGAGAGTCGTGCACCCCTATAGCTAGCTAGAAACAGAAGCTGCTCAGCTGCTGTCAGAGGCAGACTGCGCATGCAAAAGCGGATGGCTGCCTAGCTGTGCATGTTATTTTATTTGGCATTAATTATTACGAAAAATATACATTATTGATTTAAATGAACATCACCTAATGTAAAATATCAGATAGAAGCATATTCTGCATATGTGACTCGTGGCTGGGGGGGCCAGCGGAGGGGCCAGGGATGGTATCAGGGTGACCGTGGCCACCCCTGGCCACCCCTGTTAGTGATATGTGAAGATTAAGTTCCTCCCTTCTCTGAAGAATAGGCTAGCCACTACATTCTCATGATGCAATCACATAATCCCACAGTAGGACTGATGTACTCTGAAGAACCAGACCTCATTGGGCCAACCTATCTGTTCCGAACGATACTCCAAAAGTGACTGTGATTTCCTTGCTCATAGGGAACTGACAGCTTACTGGTGGTGCGGCGTTACAGTCATTTAACTCGAATGTTCAAGGTTTATTTAACATTTCAGGTATTGAACTGGGATGATGCACTGGAAGGTTATTTTTTCTTAGCAGCTCTAAGGTGTGACCCAGCTCTAGCCTGATATAATAAGAAAGAAAGCCACTTTATTTTGTCATTGTACAGGTTACAATGAAATTTGTTCTCTGCATTGAACCCATCCTATTATATAGGAGCAGTGGGCAGCTGCAGCACCCGGGGACCATCTCCAGTTCTTCTTTCCATCGCCTTGGTCAGGGGCACGGACAGGAGTAGTATTAACCCTTACATGAATGTGTTTTTGATGGTGGGAGGAAACCGAAGCACTTGGAGGAAACCCATGCAGACACGGAGAGTACATGCAAACTCCACACAGAAAGGACGTGGGACAGTCCGCGGTGGTGTAGCGGTCTAAGCATCGGCTTTGTGTCAATGCAGTTGCCCATTGGGGACTGGGGTTCGCGCCCCGGTCTCGCCAGATCCGACTATGGCCGGACTCGATGAAGCAGCAATCATTGGCAACGCTGTCTTCGGGAGGGGGGCGGAGTCAGCTTGTGTTCGTCACGTGAATGCATCTCTGGTGTGTTGGAAAAAAACAGTGGTTCGGCCTGGAGTCGCCTTGTCACGAAGTGGGGAGGCAGTCTCCTTCGAGACTACCGGCCGGAGAGATGCAGTGGGCGAAGGCATGCAGTACGAGGGTGGGTGTTTGAATTAAAATAGGGATCGATTGGCCACTAAATTGGGAGAAAAAGGGGAAAAATCAGAAATAAATTTATAGAAAGGACGTGGGACAGCCTGGGATTTGAACCCAGGACCTTCTTGCTGTGAGGCAACAGTGCTAACCACTGGTTCACCAAATATATAATATATAGAATATAGAATATTTATAGACTATATAATACTTTCCAAAATACATAATTTTAATATAAATTCCTTCATTTAAATATTAATCTATTAATTCCATTCCATGTCATTATCCAAACTGCTTACCCTGCTCTCAGGGTCGCGGGGATGTTGAAGCCTGTCCCAGCAGTCACTGGGTGGCAGGCAGGGAGATACCCTGGACAGGCCACCAGTCCATCACAGGGCACACACACACACACACCAAGGGACAATTTAGTACGGCTGACTCACCTGACCTACATCTTTGGACTGTGGGAGGAAACCGAAGCCCCTGGAGGAAACCCACACAGACACGGGGAGAACATGCAAACCCCACACAGAAAGGACCTGGGACGGCATGGGAGTTGAACCCAGGACCTTCTTACTGTGAGGCAACAGTGCTAACCACTGGGCCACCATGCCACCAGAATATATAATATATAGAATATATAATATTTATAGAATATATAATATTTTCCAAAATATATAATTCTAATATAGATTCCTTCATTTGAATATTAATCTATTAATGACTTATTAATTTATAATTGTCCCCAGCTCTCCTCAGATCTTTCAACTTTTTTGTAATTTTCTCATTTCATTCATTCCAGACTGCTTCTACTCCATACCAACTCCGTCTAGCCTTTCTCATCTCTCCCCATCCCTCCCTTATCTTCCCCTCACCATCTCTCTATGTTGCTCTCTTTATGCCTCTTCCCCAAACTTCCTATATACCCTGTCTTTCCCTCTCATTCCCCCACTGACTGTTTTTCTCTCCCTCACTCTTCTTCCCTGGGGTTTCTGCGACAGTTATCAAGATGAAAAAGCCCAGAAAACGTTTTAATTTGCAAAGTCCTGGGGTATCATGCAGTCTGTCATCTCACAAGATGTTACATACATGAATACATCAGCGGCCTTTGTAACGCCTCGACATTGCTGCATATCATCGAGCTGGCTGACTTTTGTCTGACATAGTTATTAATCCAGCGCTTGGTGTCTGCTCACCTCTCGAGATACGCACAAACACACAATTATACTCACATGCACTTCTGCCTAATCCGGTTTTGGGGAGGGTTTTTTTGGGGTTACCCTTTCTTAACCCTTCTCTGTCCTGCTTTTTCCAACTATCTTCAACCTCACCAATTTGGATGTCAATAGTGACAGATACCAGTCTCTGAGGTCATAATCCCTACCATCACCACCACAAAATGCAGGTTTGAATAAGTGTTTCCGCTCCATTTAGTAAGCAGTAGCACACCTTCAATGCTGAAATACACTCACCGGCCAATTTATTAGGCACACCTGTCCAACTGCTTGTTAACGCAAATTTCTAATCAGCCAATCACATGGCAGCAACTCAATGCATTTAGGCATGTAGACATGGTCAAGACGATCTGCTGCAGTTCAAACCGAGCATCAGAATGGGGAAGAAAGGTGATTTAAGTGACTTTGAACGTGGCATGGTTGTTGGTGCCAGACGGGCTGGTCTGAGTATTTCAGAAACTGCTGATCTACTGGGATTTTCACACACAACCATCTCTAGGGTTTTCAGAGAATGGTCCGAAAAAGAGAAAATATCCAGTGAGCGGCAGTTCTGTGGGCGAAAATGCCTTGTTGATGCCAGAGGTCAGAGGAGAATGGCCAGACTGGTTCGAGCTGATAGAAAGGCAACAGTAACTCAAATAACCACTCATTACAACCGAGGTATGCAGAAGAGCATCTCTGAACGCACAACACGTCGAACCTTGAGGCAGATGGGCTACAGCAGCAGAAGACCACACCGGGTGCCACTCCTGTCAGCTAATAACAGGAAACTGAGGCTACAATTCGCACAGGCTCACCAAAATTGGACAATAGAAGATTGGAAAAACGTTGCCTGGTCTGATGAGTCTCGATTTCTGCTGCGACATTCGGATGGTAGGGTCAGAATTTGGCGTCAACAACATGAAAGCATGGATCCATCCTGCCTTGTATCAACAGTTCAGGCTGGTGGTGGTGGTGTAATGGTGTGGGGGATATTTTCTTGGCACACTTTGGGCCCCTTAGTACCAATTGAGCATCGTGTCAACGCCACAGCCTACTTGAGTATTGTTGCTGACCATGTCCATCCCTTTATGACCACAGTGTTCCCATCTTCTGATGGCTACTTCCAGCAGGATAACACCCCATGTCATAAAGCTCGAATCATCTCAGACTGGTTTCTTGCACATGACAATGAGTTCACTGTACTCAAATGGCCTCCACAGTCACCAGATCTCAATCCAATAGAGCACCTTTGGGATGTGGTGGACCGGGAGATTCGCATCATGGATGTGCAGCCGACAAATCTGCAGCAACTGCGTGATGCTATCATGTCAATATGGACCAAACTCTCTGAGGAATGTTTCCAGTACCTTGTTGAATCTATGCCACGAAGGATTAAGGCAGTTCTGAAGGCAAAAGGGGGTCCAACCCGGTACTAGCAAGGTGTACCTAATAAAGTGGCCAGTGAGTGTATGTGCGCTCTAGGTGGGAACCTCACGATTCGATTCGATTTCGCTTCTCGAGGTCATGATTCAATTCAAAATTGACTTGATTCATATTCAATTCTCGATTCAATACATGCATACATGTGGTTCTAGATTGCTGTTTTGAATTACTTTTCCCATTTGACTGCAGTAGAAAGCTTAATAGGTCTAAAAAAAATCCCAATGAATCAAATGTAAGAGTGAAATTTAATTTCTTGTGCTTCCTAGTTTAGTCCACTCAATAATATGAAACATAAATGTCAGTTAAGCTGACTGCAGTCATTTGAAACATGTTACTGGCAGTCTAATGCAATCTGCAATAACAAACCAAGGCGGCCCTGAGACAAATGGTAAAATTTCTTGATAAAAAAATCAAAACACTTGCAAAGATAAAACTGATGGCAGCTTTTTTTGTATATAATTTCTCAGGACTTCAAATACATTAACAAATATTATTGATGTTTGATTGAATTTGTTTTTCCTTCCCCATTGCTCGCGGATGCGCCACTGCTGCCATACTTGCTCACACCAAGAGGAACATCTGGGAGGAAACCGGCCTGGTATGGCGACATAGTGCCATGTGTAGGACTTAGCGAGCTCAAGTGTTTATAGTTCTCAGGTAAAAAGATAAACGAATATGAATCGATTTTTGGCATTTTGAAACGATAGAAAATAGAATCAATTCCCCCCACCCCCACCCCTAATGTGCACCACAACTTAAAATGGACCACACACACACACACACACACACACACACACACACACACACACAAATGTTTTCCTGCCAAAAAGCACTTTCGTGATCGAAATCAGAAATAGCCTATGATTGGCAGTTTTGAAAACATAGCAAGAAGACAAAAAAAGAAGCACCCACATATAGATTTTCTTCTCTCTTCTTTCTGTCCCTTTCTTCCTGCTAGTACAATCAGTGGTTTTCAGGTAAACTGTGTAGGCAGCTAGAACAATGGTAACAGACAGTTTTCGAAAGCGTGTGAATTATTCCCTGCAAAAGTTTGAACTAGCTAAAACACCTTAAACTCTATCAGACCCTGTTCATACTAGACTTTAATTACAGAATTACATTTTGTCTTTTTTGCTGCATTTTGCTACTGGAGAAGACACAAAAAGACACGTCTTATCTGGCTTCTCTCGGCAGAAAGAACCAGGAGTCGAAGGTCCACTTCCACATTAGCTGACATTAACTAGCCCAAAGATGAAAATGTCAATGGGGAGAAACTGTGCCTCAAAAACCAACAACCAAGGTAAAACAGGCACCTTGCTTGCAATCTCATAATACTTAAAGCTCTTGCTGGTAACTTTCTTTAAAACACCATTTTGCCATATTTAGTGAGATTGCCATTAAATATCAATGGGCATCCAATCAAGTATAAATTCTGAGGAAAACCCAGTTTCTCTGGCTGCTCCTACGGCCGTATTCTGATTCGCAAAAAAATCCATTCGGTCCAAATGAAATGACCATTAACCACTGATGAGCAGCCCCAATTCAAAGTCAAACATGTCGTGTGCCTATTCAGGGCAGTCTGATACTTTGGAAATAGCGAACTATATAAATACTCCGTTTCTAAGAAAAACAGTGCTTCACAGCAAAAAATTTGGTGTAACAAGAGAGTCACTGAACAACTGCAATGCATTTGACTGTTTTCACAGCATTAATATGGATCTCGGACAGCGATTGCCATAGAAGTTGCAGCCTGTAATTTGGAAATTGGGATCTTTACAAATAATTCACCTAAAAGTAAAACAAGAGTTTGCATGTTCTCCCTGTGTCTGTGTAGGTTTCTGCCGGGATCTCCGGTTTCCTCCCACAGTCCAAAGACGTAAGTCAAGTGAATCGAATGATGATTTATTTTGAACATGTAAATAAGCAGGATATAACATACAGATAAGTCGTTGCCAATAATCTGAAGTGATCAACAAATCCACACATCAAACTCAGTGAACAAAACTCCGTATGCATCAGATTATTTGCTACCTGTTGGAAAAGAAGTAGGAGGAAGTGTACACTTATTTTTTTTCCTATCTTTTCTCACCTACTCTTAAGTTAATTCAGCTACTCTACATTCCAAACTCAATTCCCACTGTAATGTATAGTTCACATGCAATGCAAGTTGTGCTGCACAATACAAACTCATCTACTGTGAACAATAAGAGGAAAAAAAAGAACACATCAGAAAAATCAGAGATACTAAATTGCCCCTAGGGGTGAATGTTTGGATGAATGTGCCTGTGTGTCTGCCCAGTGAAGGACTGGCAATCTGTCCAGGGTATTTTATTTCCCCGCCTTCCGCCCAGAGTGCTGGGATAGGCTCCAGCACCGCACGAGCCTAAATAGGATAAGCAGCTTGGAAAATTAATGAAAATGAACCTATAAGTAAAACAATAATTCACAACAACAGTGTTGGTGTGACTAAGACATTCACTGAAATTGTGTTTTTTTTTTTTACATTCACAGGTTATCAACAACACAAATTCTGCTTGATACGGGTCAACTCGTGCACACACACGTGACGCTGGAAGGAAGAAGGAGAGCATGGGGATGTGCTGTGTCAGAGTTACACACCTCTCAAGTTACGTACAGCAGCTTTAAAACAATCTAGTGTAGCCCAATACAACAACCTACTAGCTGGGGGGGGGGTGCTAAGGGAAATACAGTAGATCAATTTCATTGACATGATTGTTGATACGGTCCCACTTTGTCCCTGTCGTCTTCCATTGAAACTGTGGGAAAGGTCAAAGGGTTAAACTCCCCTCTTGATGGGGATGTTCGGGTAGCACGGCGGTCTATTCCGTTGCCCACCAACACGGGTACGTTTGGGCATCGTTTGGATTTTAACGATACTAGATTCCGGTTCTTTGAGCCAAACAGCTCGAATGCTTATTTCACAGAAGAAAATTTTATTAAAAAAAAAAAAAACTAAACATGTGCAACCGGTTATTTTCTTGCCCGGTGCGGGATTCGATCCAGGGTGTACTGCACCACAAGGCGACATCACTAACCGCTCGGCTGAAGGGTCAGACCCGTTAGCTAGGGGCTAACGTGTCTTATTAGTAGTTTACACATGCCATTCTGTTTTGAGAACGGATCAGTCATTCTTATATTTACATTTACAACAATGGTTTATCTCGTACCGCCGCTAGGAGGCACTGCTGGGTAATGAAACGCGTGTGCTACGTTAATACAGTAAGAAGAGCATATAAGATGGCAGCTACGCGTGTAACGTTGAATGCGGCAGTTCGCTCCTGTGTAAGTTGTCTGCTGTGTCGCTGTTGCGAATAAGACAAGCGTTATTAACGTTCACTTACCTAATAGCGACGAGGCGCTGCTTGCTGTGCGCTCAGGGTGGCGGGAAAGGACGCCGCGGCGGGAGGCGGGAGGCGGAGACCGGCGTAACGTGTCAAACACGGTACACCGCTTAATTTGTACACCGTGTGGGCGAAGGTGTTTGGCCGTATCTGTTGTGTATCCTCCCTTGCGCGGAATAATGTTGCCATAGGCGTTGCGCCGTCTGTGCCCACCCTTCGACCGCCGCTTGCTCTGGTCCATGATGGCGCCTATTTAACTTCTTTTTTTTGCGCCTATTTAACTTGCGGAGGCGGGAACTACGGAAGCTGCATGCCGCCACCACGGAAACGGAAAGTAACTTTAGCGCGGGTGAATTTTATTTAGGAACCGAGGGGCAGAATCGAAATTGGAATTTCTTAACGATTCCTTGGGAACATAGGCGTTTCTAGCCCATTTTGGGGGGTGCTGCAGCACCCCTAAATTGAACCCCAGCACCCCTAAAATTGAAGAGATTATTTTGTATTTTTACTGTATGTCCATGTTTAATAAGCTGAAGAAATATCAAAACCATATCCGGTATATGGTTTAAACGTAATATTTTAACAACAAAAATACAGCACCCCCCCCATGCTTCGAAAATGGTTTGATCCACCCCCCAAATTTATCTTGCCTGGCCGGCCAGCACTCTAAGTGCTCAGCATCCCTAAAGCTCTGATCCTAGAATCGCCCCTGCTTTGGAATCAGAACTTTGGAACCGGTTCCAATCGATGCCCAACCCTAAACACGGGGATCGACGGATCGAATCCCTGTGTTGCCTCCTGCTTGGTCGGGCGTCCAATTGGCTAAGTCTGCCGGTGGGAAGCCGGCAGTGGCGCCCCCAAGGGGTGGCCACGACCACCCTGATACTATCCCTGGCCCCCCCGCTGGGCCCCCCCCAGCCACGAGTCGCATATGCAGAATATGCTTCTGATTATGCATAATATGCTTCTATCTGATATCTTGCATTAGGTGCTGTTCATTTAAATCAATAATGTATATTTTTCTTAACTCTCATATTGACAGTTTTCCACTAGCCTATAAAGTATACTACAACTTCATCATAGAATTCCCGAAATTCAGTCATGGCCTTTTGTTTTGGTGTACCACCCCAAGATTTTCAGTGGCCCCGTTTGGCCGCCCCAATGAAACATTTCTGGGGGCGCCCCTGGAAGCTGGATGTGGGTATGTGTCCTAATTACTGCACTAGTGCCTTCTCTGGTCAGTCGGGGCGCCTGTTGGGGGGGGGGGGCTGGGGGGAATAGCGTGATCCTCCCTCGCGCTACGTCCCCCTGGCGAAACTCCTCACTTTCCAGTGAAAAGAAGCGGTTGGCGACTCCACATGTATCAGATGAGGCATGTCTGCAGCCCTCCCCGGATGGCAGAGGGGGTGGAGCAGTGACCGGGATGGCTCGGAAGAGGGGGATAATTCCATCCATCCATTCCATCCATTAGCTGAACCGCTTATCCTGTTCTCAGGAGCCTATTCCAGCAGTCATTGGGCGGCAGGCGGGGAGACACCCTGGTCAGGCCGCCAGGCCATTGGCCAGATACAATTGGGGAGGGGGAAAAAAAAGGGGGGGACAACTCCACTCTTGATGACTGTCTCACCATCATTAATGGATTTTATTTTTACAAATAAAACCAAATCTCTGCAAAAGTCACTGTAAGAGGCCACAGCACAGCTGCTACTGCACAACAACAGCATTACACCAATCAATAGATTTGAGGTTATATCCAATTGTGTATGTTGGTTTTCCCATAAACACCCTCATGGGGACACAACCTTTTTACCTAACGGTCAGTAAACAAAGGGAGGAGCCCGAGTGAAGAGAGACACTGGACAGATCTGTTTAGACTGCAGCTGTTATAATTCAAAGATTCAATTAATAAGCACACTGGATAATCACTAGAGCCAGACATGGAAAAAAAAACCTGGAACAAAATGAAAGGGACGTTTAGAGGTTACGGTGCATTTCCCCTATTCATCTCCCACCCGCTCTCGCAAACACAAACACACGAACTCGACCTCAAACAAATTTAAATCCAAAGATGCTTTACAGGCATAACTTTAACGACGTTAATAGTGCTTTCAGTTTTTCACTCTTGTTAAGCATTCACAATACATTATAAAGCAATAAATATTTCAGCCAGGACAACTCACATATTTGGAAAGAGAGCTTTATTGCATTAGAATGGCAATGAGACTTTTAGCTTTGGCAATGAACGAATCTGCTTTCATGCACGGGCTGCACTTACTCTGCTCCAAGTCTATTAAAACCAGAGCAGAAAGTCCCCATGCAGTACATGGGGGCAAATCCAAACAGGTGGAGGTGGATGTGGACAGGCAGCAGCCAAGAAAGTGTCGTATTAGCAGCAGCGTAGACATCAATGAGCAGCATGAACTGGAGTCCACTAGTTAGATAGCCCATTCTTTAGCAGAGGCAATTATAGTTAAGCAAAGGCAGTATAAAAGTCAGCAGATACTGGTTTACTCCAGTCAATTAACCTGGCAATTAGCAGGGGCAATGTGATTAGTCTATGGTTAGAGACAAGTGGGTCAACAACAGTCAGCGAGAGTTTCTGACTGAACTTGCTCTGTTCATTTACACAACATTATAAGCATCACATTATAAGCAAAACGGTAAGGCTGCTGATTTAGTGTAGCAATTTTGCCAGAGCTTGGAGTTCGATTCCCACCTAGGCCGCTCACACGAAACTGTGGTGCAGCCGTTTCATTGTAAAGCACTTTGTGTCCTATAGCAGTGGTACTCAACCTTTTCAAGTTGCGACTCCCCCCAGAATAATCAGGTTGGTGTTCGCAACCCCACCCCCACCCCGTAGCACTGGGACATTTAACTCACAACACCTCAATGCAAACACATTGATGGCTCATAAACTTTCTGCCTGAGACTGTTCAGGGATTACTGTAATATAACACATGAGAGATACCAAACTCACACAGGGAGACCTTTGCTTTGCCCACAGACAGAACAAAAAATAATTCAATTTCAGCTTCAATTAGTGTTTTTAGATTTGTTGCAATAACAGCACCTCATGTGCACACACACTTTGACTCTCATGTACACACTCAATTAAATCTATTCTAAGGCAAATTATATCACTGGTACAGGCGATGTAATGTAAAAACCATTCCCCAGTCTAAAATACGTTATTTTATTCTTTTCTCCACAACCATCTGGTGACGGTCATAAATTATCTCGCGACCCCCGGATTGGGAACCAATGTCCTTTAGGACGAGGAGATCACACTCGTGAGAAATAGTAGTAGTTGCCACACCATTGCATGTTGACCCATACTCAGCAGCTGGGTCAGCAGTGCTTCTCTACCTGAGGGTTTTAATTTGTGGAGTTTTGGATTAAACTGATATATTTAATTTTAGTATTTGTTTAGTCAACGTGTTTGTCAGTTTTCTTTCTCTTGCTTTCTCTCTAACACACGTGTGTGAGGAGTGCAGAGACCAATTTTAACAGGGTTCCTCTTGAGGAGTTTTTACCCATCCGAGTTGAGAGTATAAGGACAGCGGGCGTCGTATATCGCATTGATTCTGAAACCCTTTGGGACTAATTTGTGATTTTGGGCCGTACAAGTAAAATTGACTTGTCAGTTTTTGATATAAAAATTCCACCTTGCCATCAGATTGTTTGAGAATAAAGGGATTAACCAGAAAAGACTGAAACCTTGACGGAGAGCTGGGATCCAGGATTTTTTTTACATTTTTTATGTTGAAAATTCAAGTTGAGCTCGCTAACTTTCTGGCACAGAATCGCTTCTCTACCGCCGACTTTTCCTTTATGTTTATTTATCACATATATAACAAAGAGTGAATGAATGCAAATTGTTAAATTTTTGTAAAAAAAAAAAAAAAGCTTAAAAATTATTTAAAATAATCTTTTTGAAAATTCAACTGTGTCGTTGGGAGTTGAGCAACTTGTCCTAGAAGTGAGTGGAAGTGTATTATTAAAGCTGCTCTCTTTTGCGCCATCAGACAATGCTCCGGTGTGAGAGGCTGACTGGATTACTCTATGAAAAGGAGCTGAACTGAGCAGTTCTACAGTGTACAGACCATGCAAAGCATGTAAATCCAGTACAATCCTGGCAGGGGTCACCCCCCTTTCCCTCTTTTAATTATATCATAATACTGTATCTAAAAAGATGTGGGTATATTCATGTTAAAGTTCCTTACCTTTGCAACATTTTCATAGTTGTGTGCTCAAAAATGTATTGCTGTTGTTTTTGCCGAGTTATTCACTTCTTCTAACCCTCTAACCTGCCGCCTACTGTATAATCCTGACAGTCCTGTCCACAAATCCTGTCATTTGCTTCCCTCTCTCTTCCCCTGAAGAGGCTGCAACAGAGGGTGGCCCCCCAGTCGTCTTGGTTCTCCATGCCATTGGATTCTAGACACCCCCTAACCAAGGAGCATGTGGTGGCTGCAGGTGCATCAGCAACTCCAAGTGAAAAGCTGTCATGTACAGGCGTCCTCCCTCAAGGATACCCACAAGGACCTAGAAGGAGGACAGCCATACTCTACTCTGAGTGACCACTGATGATGATGATGATGACCACATTATAGAAGAAGAAAAAGTCATTGAGCAGTTATGTACAGCATAAGTTCTTCGAAATTGGGAAACAAGCGTCTGGGTAGCATAGTGGTCTATTCTGTTGCCTACCAACACGGGGATCCCTGGTTTAAATCGCCATGTTACGGCCAGCATGGTTGGGCGTCTCTACAGACACAATTGGCCGTGTCTGCAGGTGGGAAGCCGGATGTGGGTATGTGCCCTGATCGCTGCACAAGCGCCTCCTCTGGTCGGTCGGAGCACTTGTTCAGGGGAGAGGGCGAACTGGGGGAGGCATAGCGTGACCCTCCCCCGCGCTACGTCCCCCTGGCAAAACTCACTGTCAGGTGAAAAGGAGCAAATAGTGACTCCACATGTATCGGAGGATGGATGTGGTAGTCTGCAGCCCTCCCTGGATTGGCAGAGGGGGTGGGGCAGCGACTGGGACAGCTCGGAAGAGTGGGGTAATGGGCCGGATACAACTGGGGGAGAAAAAGGCGGAAAAAGAAAAAAAAACATTGGGAAACAAGTGCTAGGAGTATTTTGGCAGAAAGGAAGGCAGGGAAAGAGGAATGCATGAGGGAGGAGAGAAAGAAGGAAATCAGGGGAAAAAAGCAGATGCTTGGAGAACCAAGGCATCTGTCAAACTGCGGGAGAAAGCACTGTTTTCCGCTTCTAATTTCTATCAATGGATTGAATTTAATTCTGTTTTCAATAGGAAAGAATACAGACGGCCACAGTAAAACAGCTGCTATGGTGTGCTTTGGCATAATCTTGCACTGGGTGACATTCCAGTCGGCCAGTTTAGATGCACAAGTGAGATTACACAGGGCAGGGGAAAAAAAGCAGCCACAAAGGGAATGGCATGCTTTGCTGATGTTCAAATCCAGTGACATTTGCATTCTTAAGTTGTTTACCGGAATGGTTTCCACCCAAGTAATATTTCCATTTTTGTACTTTGTGAAGGTAGTAGGATTTAGCTCTACTAAACTGAAAACAGCCCCTTTTGTCCTTACCTGTATCCCTCTCTGGATTTCAAAATGTTCTCTCTGGTATCACAGAACTAAAATAAGAAATGAAGACATCCCACTAATCCGTGCCTCACTTCTTGCCCTGTAGATGTTTTCCCTTCATGAGCAACGCCGGAGGAGCATGTTTTCATTCTGTAAAACCGGCTGTGTGCAAAACATCATGATGAAGCCAGACTGCGAAATATGACAAATCAGCTTATCTGCACATTATGTTCAATATCGCATCGTTCCCTCCCTATTCCATTTCCTCCTCCCTCTCTCTTATTGCTACCCGCAATTTCATGTTTCATTCCCTTTTTAACTGCTGGCTGTCTGGCTTTCATTGCTTTATTTATTAATATTACCATGAAATTTTGCTATGCGACTTGCCATGTGGGTATTGTGAAGCAGAAAAAGTTTTCATTTTAGAGAGAAGTTGAAATGAGAGAAGTTTTCAAAGATAATGAAAACTAAAACTTTAATTTGTTTCCCCATATTTGAAGAACAGAGCTCATGAATGACTTATGAGCAACTCCTTCTCTCGCCCAGGCCAGGAAATGAATTGGGGAAAAAAGTTGGTAAATTACTGAACATATGTCTACATATGTCTGTGACGGCCTGGTGGCCTGGCCAGGGTGTCTCCCCGCCTGCCGCCCATTGACTGCTGGGATAGGCTCCAGCATCCCGGCGACCCCAAGAGCAGGATAAGCGGTTCAGATAATGGATGGGTGGAAACACGGAAGACGATTGTAGATTAGCACTGGCACTGCAACTTCTAAGGGACACCGAGACATTTTCGTCTGTGTTATTTGGCTGGTCAAGAAGTTTCCAAATTGCATCTAACAGAAAAAATATAGGAAACATGATGTTTCAATCATCCAATCTCAAAACAAGCGACGGGTAGGAGCAGCAAAGTTCCCACCGACAAAACGTTCGTATACAACTTAACTGCATGCCCCAAGACACCATGTTTGCCAACGTTATGAATCTTGCATAATGATAAACGTGAACACATCGGTGAAAGGGGACGTAGATGTGCTTTTAGCTGTGATTTACAGTCAACGTGGAATATTTCGCTGAACAACCAGCCTCCTAGATCCTTACCCTTACCCTGGACTTAACCACACCAAACCCAAACCTAAACGTAACCATCTCTAATCAAATAGCACTACATCCTCAATCACTGATATGTGGACATGTATTGTATGCATGTGACAGAGACATACAAAATATTGTATGTGTATTCTCATCATGAAGTGGTTAGTCAAATCTGGCCCTACAAGACTAGTTGACATACATTACAAATTGTTGCCATTATTGTTTTGGTTGTAACATGGGTATATAATATGGTATGTGGTTGCGAGGTGGATGGTAGGTGAATATATAGTGTGTCCTTCTGGTACATAACATAGTGTCATTTAGTGTGAGTATATAGCATTGTATATGGGCATGATGGGTTGTGGCGTTGTGGTATGGTATATGGTATAGTGTATGAGCAATATAGTATATAACCAATAAGGTATATGGGCGTAGGTTGTTGATTATTCAGCCATAATAAAGCTCTGTATGTTTTAGATGCTGATATACTTTACTGATCCTTGTAGGGAAATTACGCTCTGCATTTAACCCATCCTAGCTGTGTAGCTGGGAGCAGTGGGCAGCCGCCGCGCAGCACCCGGTGACCAACTCCAGTTCGTCTTGCCTTGCCTCGACCAAGGGCATGTGGGTATTGTGAAGCAGAAAAAGGTTTCATTTTAGAGAGATGTTGAAATGAGAGAGGTTTTCAAAGATAATGAAAACTAGAACTTTCCTTGTCCCCCCATATTTGAAGAACAGAGCTCATGAATTATGATGGTTATGAATTGACCCTAACATGCATGTCTTTTCGATGGCGGGGGAAACCGGAGCACCCGGAGGAAACCCACCACAGACACGGGGAGAACATGCAAACTCCTCACAGCGGACGACCTGGGATGACCTCAAGGTTGGACTTCCCCGGGGTTCGAACCCAGGATCTTCTTGCTATGAGGCAACAGTGCTAACCACTGTGCCACCATGCTGCCCGTCCTTTAGTAGCAACATACCTGTTGTGCATACATGCTTGACTCCAATGTCCTGTTGTTCAATTTATTTCTGCTATTTTTTTTTGTCTTGTTTTCTTTTTTCTTTTTTTGTGTGAGTGATGTCTACAAGTGCTGTGAACTGGATCAGAGTCCTTGTGTGCATATGCACACTTGGCCAATGAAGCTGATTCTGATTGTATGCATGTAACAGGATGCACCTTGATATACTGACATGCAGTCTTGCGAGGCCAGATGCAAGTGGAACAGCAAGTAATTGTGCACATTATTGGGAAGCGTACGCTTAATTTATGAAAAGGAAAAGGTTTGGGTAAAATTTCAAATGGAAATGATCCTCGTGGATAATCCTTCAGATCTTTAAACTTTTGAACCTAATTTACATTTTTCTAAGCCTTAAAGCATATGCATTCTTGCTGGAAGACTAGCTACCCTGTGCCTGTCATTCTTTCTGGCCGAAAGTGTTATGAATATTCGGCAAGGTCCCTGTCATCAAGACATCTGGTAGGCAAAGAGAGAGCCTACCAGAGAGCCTACCAGACAGCCATCCGGTGAAAATGAGTGACGTCAGAAAAACAGAGCAAAAGAGTGACCGAGTTGTAGGTGATAATAGAACTATTATCCCAGATGACCCCAGGTTCAAACCTTCAGAAAGACCATCAGAGATGAAGAAAAAAGGTATAAGGAAGAAAAAAAGTCTAGCTCTTTCTTACACTCTTTTTACTTTCTTGCGGCTTCTCTTTTCATCCCATTCTCACTCTTGCCTTCCTTCTCTCTCTCCATTTCTCTTTTCCTGATTTTTCCTCTTTTTCTCTCTTCTTCTATCTTTGAGTTTTGTGTTGCCACTTTACCATTCAAATGCCACCACGGGGCTCAAAAACATGCCAGCATAAACCCTTTGATTGTTGGTGTTGAACTTCCTGTTTAACCCTTGTGGTTGGAGAGAAGTCTAAAGACAAGTGAACATTTGAAAATTGATAACGCCCACACGGATGCAGGCATTATCAGGGCCTCGCTTAAATAGCAATAAAATGTGCGAGAACCTTGTACAGTGAAGTCTGCAGGACTGTGCCCAGCAGATCAGTATGGGTAATTACTGCAAGCATTGAACAGTATATACAATAAAGAATTATAGCTGTATTATTCCAGCCGCTATCACTGGATGTCGACTATAAGAGGCTCACCTTTTCAAAACACACCGTTATTGCTTGCTTTCAATATTCCACTTGCTGGTCTCTGGATAAGAGCTTCAGCTTTAAGTCGAAAGTCACAGTAGCCTACATCAACTATTACAATATGCAGGGCACAGTGTTGTACAGTATCTTGCAAATGCAAAGTTCTACATTACATAAAATGAATGAGGCACATGGAGAGATATTGCGTATCACAGTTACACTAAAATATCCACCTAAGGTGTCCCGGCAAAAGGCAGAGACCCAGCGAGGTAGATAAGTGATAATGGTGTAAAGGGAGTTTTGCACTCCGCCGTTGCTGTTGCTCTCTGCCAAAGGCATTCCCCTCCGACTTCAGTCACTATCCCTTGCATAATAGACTGAAAAAAGGCAGGGGCATGGACCAAAAATATCTAACCTTGTGTCTTTAGGCAGCAGCAGGCATGGTCTGTGGCACAGCAGACTAAAGCAGTACTGTGACCTCATGACATTATGAGTCTACATCTTTTCTGGCACTTTTTCCCCCACCACAATGTTAGTGTCAGTGTCTGACCAGTCACCAAGACACTGGATATCTTATTACTTCAAGCTACTGGTCAAGTTTGCATGTTCACTGCTTGTATGTGTTAGTGCAATCTTGCATCCTTCAAGCGCTGTGTTAGTTAAATGCCTTCATACACATGGCTCCCTGCTTCCAAGCTGATTGATTTGAGACATTGCTTACCAGTTTATTAGTCAAGCATCTTGTTTCACATTTGGTCTTTCTGCCATTAAATGCTACTTGTGAGGGTACATTTCATCAAAGTGTGTTTTAAGGACCATTCGGTGAAAAATCTATGGCTTGTCTTTCACAGCAAACCGCCTAGAACACATTCTCTTGCACTAGAACACAACACGAAAAGATTCTGCTCAGAACAACACCACATGATGACAGGATGAGTGTAAATTATCCCATCTGGCCCTGGGGGTGAGATGGTTCATACTTCATAAGTTCACAGATGCTTCGCCCCAGGTAACATCAGCGTAGGTACTACTAAAACTGCTGGCACCACACTCTGCAAGTCTGCCATCATTTTCAGAGACGTAGATCCATTTATGTTTGTGCGCGCTAGTAGGGCTATGATTAGCAATCATTTGATCGCCTCTCAGATAATTACATACAAATGCATAAAAATATGCCATGCTCATAGTTTTGTGAACACTTTAATATGTATGTATATTAGTAAATATGCATGAGACAAAACAAGAGAGGACTGGAGCCATTTGGCCTATATAATAAAGCGGAGCTCACATTTCTGTTAATAACTGAAAGTGTATAGGGCCGTTGTCTCGTTTTTACATGAATTAGCCAAGTTCAGATCATGGCTTCTGCACCTGGCAGATGGCTTAGATGTAATGGCGATAGGGGGAAGTATAGCTTATGAGATTAGCTAAGCTTCTGAACATTGTTTCGAACACCCTTATTGTCACACAGATGAGAGCAGACTGCATAATTGGCTGTTGTTTAGCAGCTTCCCCTTGGAGTGCATAATGTTAGCTCACCTCTCACGCTTAGAGCATCCTCTCGCGCTGACTCTCCCTCTCAAGTGCGCCTACATTTGTGCAGCAATGTAATTCTTCCCCTCGGGAAACTCAGGCCCACTACACAGAGTTTTCCCTCCAACACGTACGCACACACACACACACATATACACAAATTCACATATAGACATATTTTATTAACATTTACAAGCATGGTGTAAGAACACACACAAGCATCTAGACATATTAACTGCACAGAGCAGAGCATACTGCAATAACCTTAGAGTACTCACACATACAGTATGGGAGCACGTGCCCCCGCGCTTGATTTGATCTGACTGCAGAGTAATGCACTGAGGTTAGATTGCTGTCCAGTGTGCGTAACCCTCGGCAACTACATGGAGATGGAAAAATAAGACTGTCTGTTCGGATTTTCTGTTTTTCTGTTGAGCAGCATGGCCAGACAGAATGGCCGAGGATAGAAGCCTCTGTGTGTGTGTGTGTGTGTGTGTGTGTGTGTGTGTGTGTGTGTGTGTGTGTGTGTGTGTGTGTGTGTGTGTGAGGGAGAGAATGTGCCTTTTATATACATGTCTTCCCAGGCACACAAATTTAACTGCCAAGATCTTGCAATTCCTTGCCACGCTGTGCAACCACTATATGCATGCATACATTATAAACAAGCACATTCGCGGCATTGTTCTTCCGCTGCATCCAGCGATGCTGTTGCATGTGAATATCGTAAATGAAAAGGTCCAGCCTTTTAGAAACCGCTTACATCTTGTTTCACTGATTAAGCATTTCATGGGCCTAAATATGATTTTTTTTTAAAGAAAAAGAGACTGAAAGCTAGACATTAGATGCGTGGGTCAACCAGACCAACGAGCCCCCCTACCCCCCACCCCCCAGGGTTCGGGTAATCTTACTAGAATATCACTGGTTCGGTCGGGCAGGTCAAAAAGCGAGAAAGTGGTGTTCCAAGTAAGTCATAAATAACTTATAGAAACATTACGCGCATTCAGCTAGTCTGCGCATTACTAGTCCACCTCCGCCCCCCCGTCCCCCTCAGAACTTGGTCTTGCTCTCTCTCTCTCTCTCTCGCTGTCTCTCTTTAGAACCTGGTCTCTCTCTCGCTCTCTTGATCTCTCTGTCTCTCTATAACATGGTCTCTCTCTTTCTCTCTCTCTCTCTCTCTCTCTCTCTCTAGAACCTGGTCTCTCTCTCTCTCTCTCTCTCTCTCTCTCTCTCTCTCTCTCTCCTCTCTCTCTCTCTCTCTCTCTCTCTCTCCTCTCTCTCTCTCTCTCTAGAACCTGGTCTCTCTCTCTCTCTCTCGCTCTCTCTCTCTCTCCTCTCTCTCTCTCTCTCTCTCTCTCTCTCTCTCTCTCTCTCTCTCTCTCTCTCTCTCTCTCTCTCTCTCTAGAAACTGGTCTCTCTCTCTCTCTCTTCTCTCTAGAACCTGGTCTCTCTCTCGCTCTCTCTCTCTCTCTAGAACCTGGTCTCTCTCTCTCTCTCTTGATCTCTCTGTCTCTGTCTCTGTCTCTCTCTCTCTCTTCTCTCTAGAACCTGGTCTCTCTCTCTCTCTCTCTCTCTCTCTCTCTCTCTCTCTCTCTCTCTCTCTCTCTCTCTCTCTCTCTCTCTCTCTCTGTCTAGAACCCTGTCTCGCTCTCTCTCGCTCTCTCTCTCTATAACATGGTCTCTCTCTCTCTCTCTCTCTCTCTCTCTCTCTCTCTCTCTCTCTCTCTCTCTCTCTCTCTCTCTCTCTCTCTCTCTCTCTCTCCCTCTCTCTCTCTCTCTCTCTCTCTCTCTCTCTCTCTCACACACACACACACACACGCAGGCAGATTTATCATCAATTCATGCTTGTGGTTTTGGTCAATGCATGTGTTTTAGTGTTGAGGCTTCACCTACGACACACACACACACACACGCACGCACGCACGCACGCACGCACGCACGCACGCACATGCGCACAAACACGGGTCACCGGAAATCAGTGGAATTAATGGAACCAAAAACAACAATATCCAGACGATTAATGCTGGGACCTTCAGACTAAAGAGGATTTGCAGCTTAACTTTTTAAGATTTAGCTACAAGACTTATGCTCAGGACCATGGTGTAATTGAATAAGACATTTGCATAAGGATTACCCGTGCCCAGTTCTAATTCATTTTATATAATACCTCAAAGAGCTATTTTCAGTTGAGCGAGTAACAGTTAGAAACAGCAAAGGTACATCAAAGAAGACCACTTTCACTCTAGAAGTGGTTCACAGGTACGAGTGGGAGAGCAAGCCAGAAACACAGAGAGGGTACAGTATACTACTACGGCTGCCCCCCCCCCACCAAAGATTTCCCTACTCGACTAGTATTCGTTAGTTCAAGCCATGTCAACTGGTCATTGCCAGTTTATGATATTAATTTAATTATTTAATTTGGTTTGAGTTCCGGAGTTGAGAAAGAATATTCTACGTAACATTGTTAACACTGTGCTACGTTACAGAGAAACACAAAAGTGTAATAATAAGCCTTCAAAATATACATTTTACAAGCACACACACACAATGCCAGCTGCCTGTTAACGACCCTGGCAAAAGCTGTGATTATTCTAAATGTGTCTGAACAACCAGCAAGGAGACTGAACCCTTTGTTAGTGTTCATCCTAGTATAACGTCACACAACTTGTGAACTTTTAAAACCCACACAATAACGTCTAAATGTTAGGAGCGCGCGCGCGGAGCGAGCCGCCTGTTAACAACGCAGGCAAGGGGATGAACAATGATTCTGGACGTGAAATTAGATAATAATAATAAAATAATAATAAATTAACAAACTGCACAGTTTGTTAATTTATTTGAACACGGTAATAATGTCACGCAACTTATGAACTTGTAACACCAACACAACAACTTTATAAAACAAAAGTGATAAATAAAAAGCACCTTCCTGCGTCATTCATTTAAAATTAAAAGCCCTCGTGTTTCATAAAGTTGTTTTTTTTTAAGTTTTTCATGCACTTTTTTTTTCCTGCGACTAAGCGGCCAATGAAAACTTGGTCGACTGAGACTCTTCTCATCGACTAAAGGTTGGTTGACTATTAGGGAGCAGCCCTCGCAGGGCGCCGGACTAACTTTTCCACTGATAGCACTGGTACATGATTTGGTCACCCCCCCCCTTTTTTTTTTTTTGTACAGCATGGTATTGATAAATGACCTTGCATGCTGATGAACAGTTTTCTTCATTTACATACCCTAGTTTTGCATTGATGTAAAGACTGACAGTAACTGGAGACTTGATATTTGCAAAATGTCTTAATCTGAATATTAAGTTTGAATTTGACATTACATTAAGATCTGAATTTTGTGAAAAAGAGTTCCCCTCTCACTATGTCATAAGCAAAGTTTAACTCAATGACCATTTCATTTTCCTCCATTAGGTGATTACTTTCATCTAACCGCTGAACAGTAGTCAGGAGGGGCTCAGCGTGTCGGGTCTTGTATCGGCCCCTGTAGGTTTTGTGTTTCTTACTGTCGTTGTGCAACTTCAAAATGTCAAACATAAACTGTGTTGAACCGGTGACAAGTTTAGAGATGCCTGCAATGGACAGGCCACATTGCCTACAATACACACACAGCATCGCTTTCCCCTTGTACTGCAACCACAGGTACTGCGGTAACAATTGCGGTTGAAAGTAGTGCTTCTTCTTCTTCACTGGCTCAGTCGGTCTCACCCTGCCTGCACTTCTATCATCAGTGGCATCTGAGTCAGAACCCCTGAGTCAGAACCCCTCATCGGCTCTTCCTCCCCACCAGCCTCCTCCTCCCTCGCCTCATTGGGCTTTTTGAAATAATCAGCTATACGTAGACTACTTCGCTTTTGGAACATGGCAACAGCTAAATGGATTGTTGCCAGATTTGGTGTTTTTGGCAGATTTGCCAATGTAATTCATACATTCGTATGTGACCACCTGAAATTGTAAGTCGCGCACTCTCCAAAGATGTCTGGATATTGAACAGTCTGGAGCCCTGCCTAGTATAGACACTCACTTTTAAATACCCAATACAACCGATGGGATCCACTAAGCAATTTCCCTATGGATTTTCCTCGAAGGCTCTTCATTGCCTTCTACAACAGGCGACATGGCAGTGTTTTCTACTGACACCTATCTGTATGGTGCAGCCGAGTCTCTCTTCTAGATGCGACGAATCACCTAGTAAGCCATCGCTTCCGCTCACATCCAGTATTTGACCCACAAAAGTGACAACTCAAGAGAAACTGCAGACGGTGAAGACATGGGTATGAGCAAAAATTATTAATCTGGTTAGAAAACAAGCAATTTCACACAGCTTTCGATCTTGAGAAGGTCACGCCAGCATTCACCCTCATTTCCCTGCTGTCATTTTTCTCAGTGTCTCATTTAGACTTTTTTTTTACTGTTTTTGGGCTATTGTTTTAGAAAGGTCGTTATGTCTTTCAGCAAGGTGTATTGATTATCCTCCATGCTTGACTCTCACTGAGCAGACAAGGGACTTCCATAAACAGCAGCAGCTTTAACCAGTGAGGGCGAAGCTCTTTTTGTGCTATGGCGGGTAAGTCCTTCTATTCACACGGTCTGAAAATGGCGGTAAACATGGCGGCCTCTATGGCAGTTACCCATGCTAAATTGAATAAAACAGCATATTCTAGCTTATTCTTAACCTACAAAACATTTTCCGTCATGATCTACTGTGAGTGTACATTATTTCAAGTGGCTGTAGACAACTTTTCAACTTTCTCCCCCTAGCATTTCCAAGTGATATTATTGTTTGTGCCACTGTCGCAAAGACAGCTCGATCGCTTACCATTTATTAGCAGCCTGGTTACTGTCCCAAGCAAGAAACAACCGTAAGAATCCCATTTGAACTAGAAACCTCGACCCCAGTGCCGGGATAAAGGTAGAGTAAAACCTCCAGTATTATCAATAAGTAGGCAGGTTGTGTTACTTACTGATCCAGTAGAGAGAAAGCCAACTGTATGTCGGTTTGGAACCCTCTCAAGTCCCGGCTGTTGTATCGAACTGTGTTTCCCTGTCGAGATCTGTTTCCCCCTAGCCAGAGTTTGATACAACACCGGGATGCTTGATTAACCTTAACCTACCCCCAACCTAAATCTTACCTTAACCTAATCATAACCAATAGCTAAGCTGTTTCCATGCAAACGCGTTCATCTGGCTAAGGGGGAAACAGAGTTCAATACAACACTGGAGTGCCCTCCGTTGTGTGAATGACCATCCAAGGTTCACTCTTGTTTTACCTCTGTTTCTATCACTCTCCCGCTTCATCTTTTTTGTCTCCTCCGTTGTTCCACCGTCCACCATTTCCGCTACTGGGGACAGCTACTGGGGAAAAACAAGCACTATCCTCTTCCTATTTTGGTTGTGCAATGGTTGATGCACTTCCTTTGAATTGCAAATTGAGCTTTCATTTTCCCATGACATCCTACCTGGTGTCAGACAGAATTTGGTTCCCTATAAGTCTGAAAACGAGGCTTATAGGGAACCAATATAGACGCCGGTGGTGTCATTATTCTATAGCCATTATACTGTACAATTAACATTTATTTCATAATAAGTTAAAGCAAAAACGTTGTCTACTACCACTTTAGAACACATTTATCAAATTTATATTAACATTTACATACATCCATTCCTTTTTTGGCCAAATAAATCACTTTCTTTGAAGGGTTCTTTTGTTGGTACCCAAACAAACGCATGGCAATCCCCTGAAACAAGCTTGCCATCTAATAAACCTTCTCTGAAGCTTTTAACATATGGACATGAGTTATAACCAACAGCAATATCCTATAACTTCTTCTACTGGTTCTCGTTAGGTTTGGGTACAACCAAATCAAGTGGGGAATAAAACGGATAAGTACAAGCCTTTACGTACAGAAAACCAATTGACCATCCTCTTTTACCATTTAGATAGATGGATTGTTTATATTTGTCCTCAAGGAGGAAAGTCTTTTCCACAGCAGGTGCATACATAGCACAAACAAGATGCATACAGAATTGTACCAAATACAGGATTTGCAGGGACACTTCATTACAGGGGTCACAACAGAGACAAAAACATAGACTGACACTCTACACACCACAGACTGGATTTCTTGTAACTTAAAATTGCATGGCTGTAGGAACAAAACTCTTAATAAAACGGGCCTGTCTGCACATGAGTAGTCTACCTGCATCCAGAAGGAAGGGGGATAAAGGCCAGTAGAGGTGGTGATCTGGGTCATGTGTGACTGTGAGTGGTTTGTGGATCAGAGATGAGGTGACACAATTTAATAAGTTGGGGGTGGCAATACAAATGTGTTTGTGGGCTAAATTAAGGCAACTTGTATATACCTAAAACAAACAGAAGCAGTAAGTAATGCAGTTCAATTAAGCGGCACTTTGACAGATTTATTCTGTTTAAATCTTTCCATGCCCAACCGTTTACCATTTACCGACTCCATAACTTCTGTGTATCTGAGTCTTTTCTGGTTGCCAAGACTAACGGGCTACTGCCACATTGCCACACTGACAACAAAAGTCACATCCCTATATGATCCTTCTATGTATCCCTGTGTAAAATGATCAACTGAGGGATCGATGGACCAGATGGACGGAGTTGTACTGGAAATTAATTAGACTGACAGAGACAGAATTAGACCCATGTCATTGGAATCATGGTCAAGCCATCTGATGTCTTATCATCTGATGTCTTGCTCACAAGGAAACTTTCAGTGTGTTTACTACCACGAAATATCTACAGGGATGATAATTTAGAACAATGATCCACAACAACACAAAAAAAATACTATTAATGTTCCTATCTTTCTCCATTGTCCTATGTGAAACACTAACAGAGCACAATGGGTAGGTGGACTTCAAAATCTCTTTCACCAAAGAGCAATATCCCTCTAAACAGTTCAATACCTCTCTATTCAATCCACTCTTTAAGAAAAAGCAGGACTAAATTGGCAAAAACTGAAGCAAAGACTGATGAAAGGAACAAATTTTTTTAAAAAAAAGAAGTCTACCTAGAGAGTAAAATGAAAGTGGAGGCAGAGAGGATGTGGGAGAGTAAAAGAAGGTCAGGATAAATAGGTGGAGGATGCATTGTGAATCTATACTAATGTTCCAAACTGTTAAGACAGCTCCTCCTAATGAAGACAGACAGGGAGCAGAGTACACTAAAGGCAGCAATATGGAGTAGTTTATTGGGTAGACTGAACTGGCGGAGAGAGGTCTCCGATGAACGTATTGCCCTGCAATAACCCCGAATCCAATCATGGTGGCTAGACCTTTTCCTAACTGTTGTCAGTAGTGGTGAGCACAGAAAAAGTTTGGTGCTCTCTGTATCTGTCTCTATGTCTGATAGCGCATGTCCAGATCTGTACCTTTTTTGTATATGATGGAGCTAAACTAGAAGCTAGTTCAGTAATCCTAAATCCAGCCATACAAACAGATCTCACCGCTGTGTCAGTCAGAACAGTGCAAAACTTTTAAATTGAAGAAGAAAAAAGAAGAAAGCCATTTTATTTTGTCATTGTGCTTTACAACGAATTGTATTCTTAAATTTTGTTCTCTGCATTTAACCCATCCTATTGCATAGGAGCAGTGGGCAGCTACAGCGCCCGGGGGACCAACTCCAGTTCTTCTTTCCATTGCCTTGCTCAGGGGCACAGACAGGAGTATTAACCCTAACATGCATGTCTTTTTGATGGTGAGAGGAAACCGGAGCACCCGGAGGAAACCCATGTAGGCACTGGGAGAACATGCAAACTCCACACAGAAAGGACCTGGGACAGCCTGGGGTTCGAACCCAGGGCCTTCTTGCTGCAGCAGCAGTGCTGACCACTGGGCCACTGGGCCGCTGACAGGAACCGAAGTGAACTGAACTGTAATTGAAGCTCACATTCACAACTGTTTCAGTTTAGCACCTGAGATGGGAGATAAAGAGGGATTTATTTCTTTGTGTCTTTTTGTGTTTTTCTTTTCTAGTGCGTCTGTCCATCAAGATACTTTTGTGGCCATCAAATAGCAACGGACAAAAATCTGAATCCTCAGTGGGCAGTAGGACCCAGTGGAATCCCCACCACACTGTATGCAGGCTGTGATTTGTGAGAGGCCATCATTAGTTAGCACACCTAAGGAGACGTCAGTGGCCTCACAGGTTATGCAGTCCTACATCTATTTTTTAAAATTGGGTAATTGTTTGAGTGAAGCCAGCAAGTCTGACACACTGATGATATATTTTACCCATCATTGACAGAAAGCACTGCTGTGAAACTTTTCTGCAGGTACAAATGTCAACCCATATGTACTTTTGAAGCAGATATCACAAGAAGCTGGAAAAGTTTGGTTTTTTTCCTGAGGTTTGGCCAATGCCCCCAAAATGACGAAGAAAAACAAGCACATCGTGCATAATAAGCCAGAAGAAAGGAGCAGAAAATAATCTTCAAGAAGGCGGAGAAGAGATCTATCTTTTGCTGTGGGTCAGTACACAGTTGGACAGCCTGGAAAGAAGGGGGGGGGTCGCCAGAGGACAGAGGTAGCCAAGAAAAAGGAAAACAAGTGAAAAGCAGATTGAGGGGATGAGAGACAGGGAGAGATAGAGAGAGAGGCTCAGGGCATAGTCCACAGCGAGACAGGTCCTAATGATGCTGTCTCAATAACAGACTATCGTGCAAGCAGCACCCGTTGTGCTCGAGTGTACTCCGAAATAAGATGTTACTTTAGAGGTTCTTGGTTTGTAATCTTGAATGAATCTTTTTTTCTTTATTTGTGTACTGCAGCGCAATTGGTCAAATGTTTGAGGCTATACAAAAAAAAGTGACATGTAACACTGGGAATTTAGTGATTTCTTCTTTCCTTGGCATTTGCGGAAATTGTACAAGTATCATTATATTTTCTTGGAAAAAGAAAAAAAAAAATAATAATCACCACACTGCCCAAGGGAATTGCATTAGTATTTGTTTCGACACTACATTTTAATGCCACATGGTTTTCGTACAGCTTCTGGGGGCCTTTACAATCTTCCAAGCAGAAACCATGAGGTGAATATTTACCATTTTCCATGTGATTTTCAAAATTCCTCTTGTTGGATTAAGTACAGATCACATGACAAATGCTCTAAGACAGCTGAGGGGGGAACACCCATGACACACTGTAATCATGATGACTCCCGTTGTTCTAGCTCTGAATGACATGCTGTCTAGTTGGGCTGCTGCATATAGGTCAAGGTTTGCCATAAGTACCACCAAAGCAGCACAGTATTGTCCAAACACTGTGTACCACCTATACTGGGCAATATGCAAAACATTTCTATTAATCACAAGGTGGGAGTATGCTGCTGAATGTACAATCAAAGTGGTGAAAATGCCATTGCAATCAATATACTACCCTCCCTCCCTCCCTCCCTCCCTCTATAGCTGCTCCTTGTGGGGACCACAGCTGTGAATAACATCCTAAGTTAGCTTGTGAATTGAAGCGCATTAAGTGTTAAAATTTGCAATCTACGGTATGCCGCCGCATGGCAACGAAAAAAAGAACAAACGGGATCAACGAAACAACAGAAAAAAGATTTTTCGGTTCGGTGTGTGCATGACAAACACCCATACAGACACACTCACACAAAAAACACACAAATACAAATATAAATGAGAATATACGGCTCCCAATAGGTTTGGGTACAACCAAATCAAGTGGGGAATGAAATGGGGAAGTAAAAATTGTTACGTACAGAGAACCAATTGACCCTGCGGCTTGGTCGGGCCTCCCTACAAACACAATTGTCCATGTCTGTGGGTGGGAAGCCGGATGTGGGTATGTGTCCTGGATGCTGCGCTAGTGCCTCCTCTGGTTGTTCGGGGCGCCTGTTCAGGGGGGAGGGGGAGCTGGGGGGAATAGTGTGATCC
This sequence comes from Lampris incognitus, assembly GCF_029633865.1. Classification (NCBI taxonomy): domain Eukaryota; kingdom Metazoa; phylum Chordata; class Actinopteri; order Lampriformes; family Lampridae; genus Lampris; species Lampris incognitus. The sequence continues at coordinate 94,037,914 of NC_079211.1, read as the reverse complement.
TCCCATGTGCTATGTCCCCCTGGTGAAACTCCTCACTGTCAGGTGAAAAGAAGTGGCTGGCGACTCCACATGTATCGGAGGAGGCATGTGTAGTCTGCAGCCCTCCCTGGATCGGCAGGGGGGGGTGGAGCAGTGACCGGGACGGCTCGGAAGAGTGGGGTAATTGGCAGGATACAATGGGGAGGGGGGGGGAAAGGGGGGGGGCCCAAAAAAAATTGCATCTGATATGTCAGTGTGAAATATGTACTATATTTGAACATTTCATATACTGTACTCTGACCTTTATCATCTCATTAGCTAGAATGACTGCAAACAACCTGTCGATCCTTCTCTCTCTGTCTCTCTCTCTCTCTCTCTCTTTAATGCAAATGCATTATTGGATGCCCCAACCATAACCCTGCTAAAGCACAACTATAACGTCCAAGTGAAAACACAGAGGCATTTGGTTATACTCTGCCTACGGTGGTTAATCTGATCAGAGGTGTAGCTGTAAAGAGCCGTTGTGTAGTAAAGATTAGTCAGACAGTTCCAGCCGAGACTAACACACTAGTGGATTAGCTGGATATGGAAAAAGCAGTGCAAAGATACTATAAACATGGAGGATAAAGGTTTGCAATCCGCTCTCCGCTCAAATCCAAGTCCCATCGCTCTTATTTCTAATTAAAGAAGTTGAAGTGTGTGTGAATCACAACACATTCAGGTTAAATGACCAAATATGTTTTACAGGAAGGAGATGTTTTGTTTGATTTTTACACCATGTTCCCAACAACAGAATTACTTGCTCCAGAGTAACGGCTGTCAATCACTTACTCTGGTCGGAGAGAAGATGGTTTTATGGTTTGGTAGCACAGCTTTGCTTTGCTGACCAAGACCAGGTCAAAACCTAGCCTATGGCTGCACTGTGTATGGCCAAGTTGTTACAGGTCAGTCACAGCATCTATAATGTGAATCCCTGGATATTAAACGTTCATCTGCAGTTTTCTGTAGTGGTCCCAGCAATATTTGTTGTGTAGGTGGACTGAAGTAACATCTCACACGACATGGTTAGTAGTGGCGTAACGGAACGGATCTGATCCCTGATCCATACGGATCAGCCTCTGGGGTTCGGCACGCGTGTGAACCGTGGATTAACTGCAAACTTTCCAAAGTATTAGTTTTCTAAATCTCGATGCAGAGTTGCAATGAAAATATAGACGAGACTAGTAGGTGACCCGCAACCAAGTTGCGGTGATCATGACGTTTATTGGCTATCCACCCGTCTAAATCTCCCCCCTCTTCATCCTGCCAGCTAACCGCCTTCCCCCTGCCCCTAAACCCCCCCCACTCCAACTCCCTCACCCCAAATGCTCAGATTCATCTGAAATGCCGAGAAAAGTGGTTTTTAGCCATTTTTAGAAAATGCATATTTTGCATAGTTATGCATAATTATTATAATTATTTTAATTTTCTGCTATTTTTCTGGTCCTCTCTGGAACAATACCTAGCACCTCCAAAAAAAATGAGGATCATAAGTGCATTTTTGCAAAAATGCATATATTTTGCATAATGCCAAAACATTTCTAAGTCCCAGAATTTTTTTTTATACAGGTGAAAAAAATCAAAGATGCTCAGAATCATCTGAAATGCCTAGAAACGTGGTTTTTAGCCATTTTTAGAAAAATTCATATTTTGCATATTTATGCATAATTATGTATAATTGTAATTAATGTTCTGCTATTTTTTATAGGTGCCCCTGATCTTCCCCAATAACGTCCAAAAAGAATGAAGGCCCCAAGTGCTTTAGTTTGGCCGTTTATAGACTCTCACACAGACACACACCACACACCAGACACACATTGGGAAAATACAGGAGTAGATGGACGCATGTTGTGATTTACTCTGAAGCGCAGTGATTGGCTGATGCACAAAAAAAAAAAGAAGAAAAGACTTTGAGTGTTCACGTGAAGAGGGCATGTCGAATCCCAACCACCCAATTGGGGACGCTCGTGTTGCTAAAAGCACAGTGGCAGCAATGACCAGCCGATGGCTGGAAGAACTTGAACTGGAAGAACTTTATTTAAACATTGGACATCTTGAATGTTGTTTACACTTAAGACCATGGGCAAAAGTTCCTCGCTCTAAATGTTTTACAGCATAAATGGAAAGTGAAAGGTTATATTTGTCTCCTTTTCTTTCGTTTTTTTTTTTTTTGCTGATCTGAAAAATGATGCAATTCGTGACTCAAAATTGTGATACGATCCGCACCGTGAATTTTGTGGTCTGTTGCACCCCTATGTTCAAGGAAAAAAAAAAAAGATTGTAAATGCAGTTGTGAGAATAACACTTTCCACTCATATCTTGGGATGTGTGATTTGAAACAGATTGTAATTTAATTGTAATCATAACAACTATTCTCATTATCTGTTAACTACCCCTCATCTTTCATCTGTTTCGATGTGCGGGTGCCTCCCATTTTTGAGTGTTTTGTCAGATTGTTTGTTATTTGGGGTGCTTTAGTAACTGCACTCTCCCTCATGCCCCTCGGCACATGGAGCGCTGCCTTCTCTCCTGCCCTGCTCTATGCTGGACTGTTGCAGGGTGTAACCGGGTGTGGAAAGAGCAGCAAACTGTTCCATTCTTAGCATTTCCACAGTATCCACAAGCAGCAATATATTCTGTTTGTTAGCCTGCGATAAATGTGGAATGAGCCAATAGGGAAACTCCACCTTCCGCGTTTACCAGGGGTGTCGTTGTTCAGCTGACCAATCGTGTTACTTCAGCGATGTCACTGGTCACCTGATCCAGCGGCCCAATTGTGTAACTGTAAACATGATCACTCAGTCACTCTAAACATGATTACGGACAGACATTCCAGTCTGTAGGGCTGGCCTGTTGGGCCGGTCCAGCCGAAAAGCCTGTTATATAACTATTTTCAGCAACAATCCCTGGAGCACTATGTGGCACACAAAGAGAATTTAGACGATCTTTGCTTGTGAGTCTGCCTTACTGGGCACTGGCAGTCCTGGGTACCAAGCAGGCAACCACTGAAATTGTAAATGGCTGAGAGGGCAGAAAATGAAATGTTGGAAACAGCAATGAAGCGGCAAGTGTTAAAATGCCCACATTAAGACATTCTGGTGTCGCCCACATGGTTAGTCCTTGTTTTTCTACATGCAATAGGAAAACTAGAATGAATATTCCCATCCAAATGGGCAGATATAGGCAGCATGCATCATGATGCCAAGTATGTCAGACAAACAAACAAACAAACAAACAAACAACACACTACGCTTCCACAGCAGTGATTAGCAAAATGTTTAGCACTCCCCTGCTCCAGTGTCTGTTATCTGTAATCACAGCCAGCATATTGAGCAACAGGAGTTAGGGGGCAGGTGGGGACCTAGGATGTGGGGTGGTGGGGATTTGGGATGAGGAGGAGGGATAGAGGGGGAGTGAGGGAATAAGTGAGAGACAACGCAGCAAAGATAGAGATAGGGGAGAAGGTAGGAGGGAGGGTGAGAGTGAGAGTGATATGGGAGAATAGATATCAGACAAAGAGAAGAGCAAAGTGTGTGTGTGTGTGTGTGTGAGAGAGAGAGAGAGCGAGAGAGAGAGAAAGAGAGAGAGAGAGAGAGAGAAAGGAGGATGCAAGCAGGTAAGAATGACAGAGAATAATTGACAAAGAATGAATAAGAAAATGTAAAAACAGAGAAAGAGGGGGGAGAAAGTGAAAATGAAACTGAAATGAACAGAGAGAGAGAAAGGGAACAGGTCACAGAATGAGCATGGGGATGGAAAGCGGTAGGCAGTAAAGAAGGCATAAGACATGGGTATGACTGACAGCTAGCACAGAGGTTATTCACTTGGGATCAGGTCAAGAAGAAACGAAACTTTCACAAACACCCTCTTACACACTTACACACACACACACGCACACACACACACACACACACACACACACACACACACACACACACACACACACTCCCAGTCCTTGAGGAAGTAGAAAATACCCAATTTGACTGCAAGTAGGGCTCTAACAGACAAGTTGGAGGTACTTTCAGCAATACAGTTTCACATAAAAGGGAACATAAACTAGAACAATGCAAACTAAATTCAACCAGTTCCATTAATTCTTCCAATAACTATGTCACCTACCAATGAACAGTCAACAGGACGACACCAATTAATCCAGCTCATTTTTCTCCATCAGTGGGTAATAGACGTGTCTACACAGCATGTTACCTCACTCCTCACCAAATAACTAAAGCTACATTTACACTGCACATCTTCATGCCAAGTTCCAATATTTTGCCTATCGCAAAATTTGTTTTGACCGACTGTTTGTATCTACTTTTAAAAGTGACCCATATCAGATTCCTGTGCTTGCACCATAACTCTTTGATTTGCACTTGAAACAACATGCAAAGAGAGTATGGTCACCGATGTGGAAGTGAACAACCACTAGTGTGCCGGACATCAATAAAATTGTATTAAAGAGTGTGAGAGTGTTACATTTTGAATTATGTGCAATTCACAAAGACCTGAAAAGTCTGATCTGCGTGGTTACGTGAAAGTCGCATTGGCAGATATCAGATTCCTATCCGATTTACTTCCATGTATGAATGTGCTTTACTTTCACATATGAATAGGCGGCATGGTGGCCCAGTGGTTAATGCTGTTGCCTCACAGCAAGAAGCTCCTGGGTTCGAACCCCGGGGTTGTCCAACCTTGGGGGTCGTCCCGGGTCGTCCTCTGTGTGGGGTTTGCATGTTCTACCCGTGTCTGTGTGGGCTTCCTCCAGGGGCTCCGGTTTCTTCCCACAGTCCAAAGACATGTGGGTCAGGTGAATCGGCCATATTAATTGTCCCTAGGTGTGAATGTGTCTGTCCTGCAATGGGCTGACGACCTGTCAAGGGTGTTTCCCTGCCTTCCACCCAATGAATGCTGGCATAGGCTCCAGCATCCCACAGTCCTAATTAGGATAAGCGGCTTGGAAAGTGGATGGATGGATATGAATGTGGTCAAAGTCAAATCTGAAAATATCTGATTCCAAGTTGTTGTTTTTTTCCTGTTTACACAGTCATAATACATATCCGATCCGTGCCTTGTGAGTAAAAAGAAGAAGAAAAAAAAGATTTGTGTCACTTATACCAAGCAGTCTAAATGTGGCCTTCGTTATGGCAACAATACATCAGCCACTGCCGAGTAGAATGACATCTTTTTTTAATCACAGCACACATTTGCTATGCTAAATTAGCACACGGTGGAAGGTTAAAACAGGGTGACAGTGGGCGTGAGTACGTGTGACTGCAGAGGGGGTAGGGGTCCAGGTCAAGACACAAAAGACGAAAGACACAAAACGTAAGCTTCATCAGAAATCATGACAATGTGAGCCATGACCTTAACCCAAGCAGTGACAGACAATGGCCTCGGCATCTGTATTTCAAAGGTCGTACGTGGCACAGAAGCATGCCCATCCACCCTCGCTGCTCAATGAATGATTTAAACATGAGCGAAGCGACACGAGACTATAAAGGGAATGCTTTTCATTTAAAAAAGAATGCCATCGATGTGTGTGTGTGTGTGTGTGTGTGTGTCCTCAAAGGTGCTTGCCGGCAACATACTTTGTGCATTTTATGGTGCTATGAAAAGCAGCCAGCCAAGGGTTGGCTTGAAGAGTAATGATGCAGAGGAGAGAAAGTCATGCGAGCGAATCAACGACGGAAGCTTTACACTTGCGTGCACAGGCACACAGACACACATGCCTGTGTGCATCCCTTCACACAAACACATACTTTGGAGGATAACAAACGTGGACAAACATTCCAGTACAGGCAGCATTTCACACACATACCTATATGTGACATGTGTGCATGCCTCCTGTGTGCTTTGTGCTCTAGTAAAACATTCAATAGATTGCTTTACCGCCAAAACAGTGTTTGGGTCAGCAGAGACAAAGAGAAAGAGAATGAGAATATGAAAAGGGGGAGAGGAGGAAATGAAAGGGGCAGAAAGAGTAAAGGCCATGGCAAAGATGGAAAGAGGGACAGAAAGTGTCAGACAGACACATAGAGAGAGGGACGGAAGAGGGCAGCTGGCCATATCCATTCAAATGTAAAACTATACAGAGTAAACCATACATATGAACCCTGACCACACACGCACACTCACACACCTGCAAACATACAAACATGCACTCACACACACACAAACCAAGCCAGGCATGGAAATATGACAATCAACTAGCCCTCAGTCGTTAGCAGGAAAATCTGCTTCCCTTTGAAGTGCCGCTCATTAGCATGATTATATAGACCCACTGCACACCAACTCTCCCCATTCCATTTAGAAGGCTCATTGCATAAGAATACAAAGAATCTCACTGCACCACCATTCACTGTTGGCTCAGCATATTTGTATTATGGCCTTTTTCTGCATAATAACTGACAAATACCATGATGAACCCTGCATACCCAGCTGAACATAAGCACACAACTGACATTCAGTCACCAATCAAAACAAAGGGACGCCAAGGTATTCAATTAAACGAATGAAGTTGAATAAATATATTTCATCCCAAACAACACAGCTGACTATATGACTAAATTTTGTCATTTTAAGCAATACGTTTAATCATGTGTCATCGTACAGATTTCACTAGTGTTTACTGATACACGTGTTTATGAGGATAGTGCATTAATTCATGAACTATTCATGCAGCTCATTGTTTAATGTTGTCCCAAAGAATGCTGGATGTACATCTCCCTCGATAATCAAAACTGAAATTATTTTGAAACGCACCAAGCCATGCACACTTCTCATACTACCGTGTTTTCTCTTTCGTAGAGAATGTATGTGTGCTTGTAACTGTCTAAAAAAATTTTGTTTTTAATTATTTTGATATACTTTATTAATTTTATTCATGCTCTGCATTTACCCCATCCTGGCTGTGTAGCTAGGAGCAGTGGGCAGCCGCTGTGCAGCGCACGGGGACCAAATCCACTTCTTCTCTCCATTGCCCCGGTCAGGGGCACGGACAGGAGTATTAACTCTCACATGCACGTGCTTTTGATGGTGCGGGAAACCGGAGCAAACCCACTGCAGACAACATGTAAACTCCACACAGAGGACGATCTGGGATGACCCCCAGGGTTGGATAACCACGGGGTTTGAACCCAGGACCTTCTTGCTGTGAGGTGACGGCGCTAACCACTGGGCCACCGTGGCTCGAAGTGGCACGGTGGTGCAGTTTGAGGCATCTCCACATTTGAGGCATCTCCACAGAGCATCTCAGTTCACCACCTTTGTCTGGGTGAACTACATAGACCCTTGTCCTCAGATGTTTGACTGCATTTGAGTATGCGGTTGCGTAAGGGTGCGCATGTTTGTGCATACAATCACAACTCTCCACAATCATCCAAGGACATGGACCCATGTTGTAGAAGTTCTTCTCAAGCCATCCGGCCTTCCTGACCTGCATCAGAGAGTGCCGTTGCCAGACAAACCACCCTCGGCAGGGCTCTGCTCTCTTCTAAGCTATGTCTGCTGTCAGTCTTCAACAAGCGATCGTGCTTCTTCTCACATCTACCTGTCATCCCAGCTCGGGCTCACAAACATGGGCATGCACACGTGGACACATAAACACACACACACACACACACACACACACACACACACACACACACACACACACACACACACACACACACACACACACACACAGAGAATGGTGTAGGCCACAGGTTCTTCATTTCATCAACCCTCTTTCTCTCAATCTCCATCTTTCTGTCTCCGTATCCGTCTCTCCTTCTCTATCAGTCTGTATGGCCTGGTCTAAGCCCCCCCCCCCCCCCCACACACACACACCAAATGATGCCCATCTAATTTCAAACATCTTTCTCTTTCAAACATTATACATACATACATACATACATACATACATACATACATACATACATACATACATACATACATACATACATACATACATACATACATAAACAAATAAGCACATAAACACACACACACACATCATACAGACCAATGGTGCACGGTTGCATCACAGTGAATTATGTTCACACATGCACAGTCACAAAGCACAAAAATAAAATATGACCACTTGGTGCTACATCCCCATGGTGGAGGAAAAACATGGACAAGCGCATCTCTCAACACCCCTACATACATAACTCAAAAGATATGAAGGGTTTCAAAATGTGCTGCCTTAACCCCCTTCCTATCACCATCACACATAAACAAACTCACACACACACACACACACACACACACACACACACACACACACACACACACACACAGTCGTGTTTCACTATCCTTGTGCGGACCCCTCGTTGACTACATTCATTTCCTAGCCCGTAACCCTAACCTTACCCACGCAAACTACATGCCTAACCCTAACCCTTACCCTAACCTAACCCTAATTCTGACCGTACCCCTAAAACCAACTCCTAACCCTAAAATAGACCCTTTTCCTTGTGCAGACATTTGGTCCGCACAAGGATAGCAAAACATGTACACACATACACACACACACACTCACACACACAGAGCTTCAAGGTATACATTAAAAATGAAAATATTAATTAAAGGCTCGTTTATTTTTTCCTAGGAGTCCACAAGTGTGTGCCAGTGTGAGCCATCAGAGATGACACGGGTCAGAAACACTGCAATGGTGACATGATCAGACTCGGGGGGGCTTGACACGCCTAATTGGGGAAAGGTAAAGAAAGATCTCAGTGGGCTGTCTGTGCAGGCACACGGGCAGGGGAGATGACTGACACCTTCGGTCAATGTGACTCAGACTTTGTACTCAAACACAAAAGTAAGGGGGATATGAATACCTTAAAAGGAAAAAAAATGATGAACGAGTACAAAGTAAAAGGGATGCAATGGACGGATTACAAAGCCGAACTGTGCTATCTGTCTTTCAGAGGAGGACGAGTATGTTCAGCTGTCTTTTCGAAAGAGCAAAGGTCAAACTGTACTCGGTTACATTCTGGTATTTTGCCCCGGCACATTGAAAGGGGTTCAGTGGTGTAAGACATGTTGCACGGGCTATTTTATCATGATCTGCTCACAGAATTACTTCACAGGACAAATGCAACTGAAGTGATTTGGTTGGCAGATGGGGAGAAGACAAGGCTTGTTTTTGACGATTACGTGTTGAATTATGATTTATGGTTGTTCATTGTCGAACAATGCACTGTGTTGATTGTGGAATACCTGGAAATTTAGAAATACGGGTACTATCCGACCTTAAATTTGTTGTACGTTTTTTCTTTTATAGTAACATTTTGTGGTGTCTCACAATTCTTTAAGGGATTCATCTTTTCTTTTTTTTTTGATGACACAAAAATAAATCTCATGCCATTTGGTAGAAATGCGAGCACATTAAACATGCCCGTGCTTACACGCGGCTTGCGGTACTCCCATCCTCACACCTGTGCATTCCCACAGGCAAACAACCAGCTTTACACAGACATGCATGTGCAATCAAGCATGCACACACACACACACACACACACACATACAGACACCCGCACACACACACACACACACACACACAAAATTATATACACATGCACGCACACACATGCAAACACCCGCACACACACACACCCACACACACACACACACACACACACACACACACACACAATTATATACACATGCACGCACACACATGCAAACACCCGCGCGCGCACACACACACACACACACACACACACACACACACACACACACACACACACACACAGTAGCTGATAGATTTCAAGAGGAAGTTGTGTTGACATCTGTGAAATTGGTAAACAATAACAGGCAGGAACAGCCATTCAGACACACTGGGATGTTTAGAATTCCTTCTCCATGGAAAAGACTGGAATAAAACCAAAGCCAACTGCCAACCAGTCAACACAAGGACAAATATCTCCCTCTACCTTCCTCTCTCCCGCTTTCGGGCCTCTTCATCGCTTGCCTATCTCCTTTTTTCTGGCTCTCTATCCTCTTCTCTGTCTTGAAATAACAGAAAGCTCTCTGTCTCTCACACCCTCTTGGACACAGAATACCTTTCCACCCTCCGCCGCTCCTTATTCATTTCCTTCCCCTGACTCGCCTGCTCACACGCTCCCTCGTAATCTTGACTAAGCTGGGAGTCAACGGGCAACACTACTTTTTCCTCTCCCACCCACTTGCTCTCCCTAATGTTGAGAAATTACCTCACTTGTGCACACACACACACACACACAAACAAAAACAAATGCAGAGCGCGTATCCTCATGTGTATTAAAACCAGACTCCAGTTTGATTAAAATTATATGCAGGTCATACTATCCGTGTTGAATCGCAGGGATTAGAGTCGTCAGCTTCACTGTTACTGGCCATAGCGTGGGTGGAACGGGTTTTTTCAAATACTAAGCCCACATTGTTTCATCATGTAAGCAAAGACAAGGGGCCCTATTTAAACGATCTATGATGCACGATCTAAAGCGCACTACACAAGTGCATTTGGGGCATGACCCAATCTACTTTTGCTGGTTAGATGGCGCATAACCTGAGCACAAAATAAGGTGCAGGGCACAAAGGGGTCGTACTTAGTCTCTTGATTCAGCATAGGTGTATTTTGGGCGTAACATGAATTTAACAAATCAGTGTGTCATCTGCCATTCCCTTTAAAAGCCAGGCGCGCTTGCACCTTGGCGCATTGCTATTTAAATGGTGGACTCGCCAAGTTGAGGAAATGAAGGGTTTTCGGAAACGGATCTGCTTGTGCGCGACGTGAAAGGGCGTGCCACGTGAGCAGACCATCTATGGGAGCAGCAGGACTACACCAAAGCCCATTTTGATCAGGGACTGCTGGTATAAATGGCTTAACAGGGCTAAGCCCTCCTTATCTTTTACAATAAAGATAAGGAAATTATTGTTAAAAAAAAACCTTTGACAGACTGTTTTAAATTTGGGTGGAACCTAGAATAGCAACAGCACCAAAGAGTCAAGAAATACACAGTAACAAGATATATCTAAATGGGCTATTTTTTTTAGAGCCCAAACACAGTAGCATCGGTTTATATTCGTCTTCATAATGAGTGACAGGCATTGTGGCACGCCCCCTTGATTTGCTGATCATTTGGGCTAAATTCATTCAGCCCTCAGGCCGCTGACCTTTGACCAATGACAGCGGACGTACAGCGTAACAGTACAGTGGGGCACTACTTGTGCGAGAGTGGGTAGAGTTAGGTGAGCACTGGCGTTAGCATGAACAAGGTGGATTATTCGACTTATCGTCCATTTTCTCTGATGTCTTTGGAGGAAAAATTGGAAGTGAGCAGACTGGAGACACGACGGCCAAACGATGTTCAACTAACACAAAAGGGCGAATGACAAACTTGTAGGTTTGTGTTACTTGGTTTCAACGAAAGCACTGGCTAACGGCAAGTGTGGCTTCACTTTTCTGTTTCCCATGCTTGCTTTTTGGAGGAGACACGGCTCTAAGACCAACATGCCCACGGGAGCTCAGATGGGCGCGATTACATTGGCTATTTAAACAATATGGGCGCTGGGCGGGAAAATGACAACTGCGTTGGTGTGACACGAGCAAAGACACTTACGCTGCACTTGGCACCGGGGCTAGAATATGGCTCTAAAATTCTGTTAGAGCCACAGGAATGAAAATGTGACATTTTTAAAGTTTTTTTTTAATTATTTAATATTTTGGTTGATGTAAAAATCAACTGGTAAATCACTTGAGATGTTTAAGGCTCAGATCTAAGACTTCTTTTATGGTTGTGATTGTATTCTGTTGTGCTGTGTTTCATTAGGGATGCTGTGTGTACCAATATTGGAGCATTTCGTTTAAGAAGGTCCTCCAAATTGCAAGGCTGATAAAATAACCTTGCCTCACCATATTTATATCAACTGACAAGACATTTCACCTGTTTTATGACATGACTCAAGTTGTGGGTAAACGTTAATATGTGATATAATAACACGACGTTTTGCCTCTGGATATATGTAAAAGATTTGTTACTTTTGTAGTTAGTCTCATGTTTCATTTGATCAAACCATGTGAGAAACAGTTTGTTTCTTTAATGGTCACTCTCAACAGGGGTCATAGCATAAACACACACACACACACACACACACACACACACACACACACACACACACACACACACACACACACACACACACACACACACACATCAGTCAGTGAGTCCTCCAACTGGTTAAGTAACTCATCAATGTATTGGAATCCCCATCCTGCGTCCCGTACTAAAAGGAAAAAACAAGCCTTTTGAAATGTCCATAACAGCAATGCATGCTTGTGGGTAGGTTAAAAATCTCTCAGTAATCATCTTTCCTGTCTCACCTCTGCGAATCTATGCCTCTCATTAGCCCTACATTGTTGCTTGCGGAGAGTGGCACACAGCCTTCTTTAAGTGAGCTTGGTATAATGGGTCTAATTTGTCAATATTTCACTAAAATGTCAGGACTAAACTTGATGAGTCAAAGAACCACGCCTGCCAACTTGTATAAGCACTCAGCAATTTCTAACGTTCCTATGAAATATTCGCCATTACATTTATTCAAAAGGTATCATTTGCAACTCCGCTGGTGTAATGCAAGATAAATGAGGCCAATTCATAGTTTCACTTTGACCAAAGGATGGGGCGTAAAGACTGATTGAGGCTAGTCCCACCGTAAAGGATTATATCATATTACTGTTAGATTGTATGTGAAAACTAGTTCAGAATGCAACGCCAACTGCATGACTTACTTGGTCCAGAAGTCAACTAACACCTCCTGCCTATGATGCCCACAAAAAAAAATTGCAAAAATGTAGAGCCGTGGTTTCTTGAAGACACTAAAACTAACATTTTTTAAGGAGAAAGACCTGGCTGACATGTGCATTAACGATTGAATACGCCGCTAGTGTTGTTTTTATCCAGTGCTCGAAAACATTTTTCTAGTTTTTATTTTGCAACTACTTTTGGCTGGGAGCAAACCTATAAGAATGCCTAAATAGCAGAGGAAATTGTAGTCTCTGTCTGCATGAGGAAAAGAGATTGTGTTACCTTACCTCTAGTACCTATCTCATATCAAGTTTAATCATTTTGTGACATCCATGACCTTGGCATTTGAATTGTGTGAACAACTATGAATGATGTTAATCTCTAGGCAGAGACCAAGCATTAATACTATTAAAGTATGGCCAGGAGAGATTCAATGTGATTCCTCAGTGATTGGTGTCAGAATGGCCGTGTGGGGGAAAAAACAGGCAGAGGAAGACGGGGAGCGATGGGGAAAGAGAGAGAGAGAGAGAGAGAGACGGAGAGAGGAAAAAAACCAAGTATGCACCAGTGTCTATTAGAGAGACTGTAGACAAGCTGGTTTACTCACTGACTTCTACCCCTCATTATGATGCATCATCTTTAAGAGGCAAAATGGCTAAAATCTAAGGGGGGGGGTGGACTTTGAAGGGTGGACTTAATCCGACTGCATAAATCATGGTGACATTCTGAATAGACCTCATCAAGAGTGTGCGGGCACAGACACACTCCCTTGTCTCACCAACTCTCTCACCCACACTCGTTTACTGTCTCTCTCTCTCTCGGACATGCAAAATCCATACCAACAGCCCTAATAAATCAGGGGGCCATTGCCATGCAGTGCACGATGCAGTCAGAGGCTAGAGATACGCAGGCCACCCCACACACCCCCTTCCTTCCGCATGCTAAGTGAGAGAGAAAGAAAAAGAGAGAGAGAGACAGAGAGACAGAGAGAGAGAGGGGAACAGGGGCAAGGCAGCAGTGCCAGCACACCAGCGACTCAATCACATTTAATACCGGCACAGTGCAAGATGAAAACGCCTGCTGGTCACTGCCGCAAAGATCAACGGCATAGCAACACCAAGAGTAAATGCTGGGAGGACATCAGTACAGATTGTTAGTAACGGTAGATGATGACATAACATAGTCCAATTTGTTCTTTCTCTCTTTCTCTCCCTCGCTCTCTCTGTACACCCCACATTCTCTCCGTCTTTCATTTTCGCTCTTTCTTTCCTTTCCCTCCATTCTGTCTTTGATAACGCATCCCTCCACCTCGGTCTCTGGCTCTCTCCCATTCCATCTTTGGCAGCAACAAAGAGATTAAAGAGGGATTACTTCTGACATGTCAAACTGATGTGGGCGCTGGATATAGTACTTTTATTTCTTTCCCTCCACAGTCCTAACTCAATATGACATACACACATGTGGTCGCATGCAGAGGAAGGTGCTCATAACGTACAGGTCACAGGAGGTTATGTCCGCTAAAAATATGGACTATCCAAAATTCTAAAATGCAGAAGCCAGCGAGCCTAGCCCCACCCTTGTTTGCTCTGTTTGAAAGTCCACCAGCCTAAACACCGCAGCCCTGAGTTTTGAAAGTAATAATTAAAAAACTTAATGCCCTTTTCTGCACTTGCTTTGCCAGCAACGATTCACTAGCTTGTCTGGCATTTCCAATGTGTGCTGAGGAAGGGAAAGTGGGGAGGGATGGGTGAGGGGTGAGGTAGGGAGGCAGAATGAGGGAAAGCGGTGTTGTTTTTGGAGCGATAACCTTTTGCTGTGATTCAAAGTACTTGCAGCTAGCAGGGAAATGAACTATTGATTAGTGAAGAGGTGAGGTGAGAAAAAGAAAAAAAAACAATGACTGAAAATTGTACAAACTCAAACCACCCACTGCTTCTGTATCCAAGGAAAAACACACAAAACAGACATAAAGGCACATGGATGCGCCTACACACAGACACCCAAATGTTTATCTAGGAAGAAGAAAACAAAATAAGCGCCTAATAATGTTCTGCTTGTAGAGTAGCAAGTAACCAGGAACAAATCCAGACAGCCAGTAAATTAAATACCACCCTCACTGTCTTCTCTACTAATTGGACACCATTCAACGGCCTGTTTTGTTTTTTGTTTTTTTTTCACGACAGTGTCAAAAAATGGACAACATGTGTTACTCCTTATCCATGTCCCTGAACATACCCCTGAAAACATTTGATGGATTTGAAAGGTGAACTGAAAGCTAGGCTAGTTCTAGACATTACTGGCAGAGACTGGTCAGATACGGTCCAACATTTCTATTCGTTTATCCACTCCTGTATTTTCACAGTGTGGGTCTGGTGTGTGGTGTGTGTCTGTGTGAGAGTCTATAAACGGCCAAACTAAAGCACTTGGGGCCTTGACTCTTTTTGGAGGGTATTGGGGATGATCAGGGGCACCTGTAAAAAATAGCAGAACATTAAAATAATTATAATTATGCAAAATATGCATTTTCTAAAAATAGCTAAAAAAAACACTTTTCTCGACATTTCAGATTATTCTGAGCATTTGGGGGGAGGGAGTTGGAGTGGGGGGGGGTTAGGGGCAGGGGGAAGGCGGTTAGCTGGCAGGATGAAGAGGGAGATTTAGACGGATGGATAACCAAACCGCTACATTGTAGCGGGGTTCTTCTAGTGTCTACATATTTTGCCTGTCACTGATATACACGGGGGGGGGGGGCATACAAAATGACAAATAGATTGGTAGCAGTACTAACTCAAAATGTGGTACTATTGCTGGGATGATAGGTAATGGGGTACGGCGTCTGTGATTGTGCTGAGTGGAAGCACTAATCTATGGCTTTTGGTAGAACCGTGCAGCGGTATCTCCAATTATCCTACATAAGTAAATGCAACACAGTCATCAGTGTTATCTGATTCCGAAAATAAAATTCACAAACCCAGATACAGTTTGCCAATTTAAAAGGAGCCAACAACAATATATTCCACACACCGTTGCTTTGGCACCCAAAAACGTTGACCCAGTTAACCAGCGCACCGGGAAATAGACTCAGCCGACATGTCAAGAAGAAAAAAGCTGACCAAGTTAGCCTGCATCCGGCTTGCAAACCATACATTTCTGTGCTAGTTTTTGCTGATACCGCTATAAAAAAGTATGAAAATTAGAAGAAGGAAAAAAGAAGATATATATTATATATTGTGGAGTTAGAAAACAACGAGACAGGAGACGTGAGAGTAGACGTAGTCGAGGTAGTTTACTAGCTCCAACTTAGCATGTCATACATTCGACAACGACACTGAACTCAACTGTCAACCGGAAGCGGAAGTGCATTATCTGACCCCTCGCCTCTTCCCTTAAAGGTACACCGTCCTCTTAGGTGAATGTCTCTTGTTATATAGATGTGGGTCACCACAATACCTATATATATATATATATATATATATATATATATATATAAATGCACTCACCCGATGGCGCATAGCTGCGTCCTGGGTTTTTGTGGTCATTAATGATATGCTAATCTTTACAGTATTATGACGTGGTTAAATAATAGACTTCTTTGACAAGTCAGAACAGACACATGTGTATGGGCCTTAGCTCCACCCCCTTTCCATGGCCACCGAAGCGACCCTATCTGTTTGCCTACTCTTTACCCTCATGGTGGGAAGTAGCATGTTATCTAATACAACTTCTCTCATAACGTCCCCATTACCTTCCACCACATCGCCGCTGTCTGTAACAGATGTGTCCGTTTTTAACATGTTCCATATCCCACAACATAACCAAAACGGCGACAGCCCAGTTGCATTGTGGGTAATATGTGAATGACCCTCGGAGCGGAAACGCTAGTAGAATTCGCCACAGTATCGTCTCTTCAGTTGGGCCGAAGCTTCTGCTATCAGTCTTACTGATAGCAGATCTTTAGTTCAACCCGATGGAAAGGAGCTCCTTCTCTTTTTTTTTGGAGGAGGATTTTTGTTCATTTGGTCAAACTCACGTTTTCTTTCTCGGTGACGATAGCCGCCGCTAGCTAGATTAGCAGCGCGCCGTTGATTGGTTGATACTTTTGATTGGCAGGCGCACTGACCCATCTACGGCCTTCAACTAATTTCAATTGGGAAAATAATGTTCGCAACTAGGGAGGAGAGCTTGATGGCGGACAGACTTGACAACGAAGGAAATAACGTTAGCAGTAACGTCACGTATACACCTTTTTTTGCGGATTCAAGGACAAGGAGGGGTTTTAAAAAAGGACGAGGGATTTTTTTATTTATTTATGTAACGGGTTATTTTCTTGCCCGGTGCGGGATTCGATACGGGCTGAACCACAAGGCGACATCACTAACCGCTCCGCTAAAGGGTCAGACCCATTAGCTAGGGGGCTAACGTGTCTTATTGGTAGTTTACAATCGTCATCCTCCCCGGAAGCGCGCCCTCGCGCTTTGTTATTCCCGCGCTCCGAAGAGACTTCTGAGCATCTGCACACTTCCGGATCCCACCGCTGCCACCAATGTAACCGGTTATTTTCTTGCCCGGCGCGGGATTCGATACGAGGTGTACTGCGCCACAAGGCGACGTCACTAACCGCTCGGCTTTAGCTAGGGGGCTAACGTGTCTTATTAGTAGTTTACATTTTTTTTTTTTTTGTGGCTATGCCACTGTTGGCAACCATGGCCTTGCCTGTATACCTGCTTATTTTATAGTTCATAGGATAGTCTGCCTTCAGATTAATGAGAACCCAGTTGGCCTGTAGAGGGGGGGGAAACTGGTGTAAAAACGTCCAACAATATTATGAGATTTTAGAAACCTTTACAAAATCAGATTATCTGAAACTTAATATAGCTGCCTTCTCTTGAACGTGTTGAGTTCCGTTTTCCGTTGAGGACCTGGAATGCGCCGCAATGGGTTTGATACGTCACCCAGAGTGTCCGAGACCCGGATGACAGATGTGTCGTGTACTTGGCCTATGTAAAGCCTATATTCATTTGCTCTAAGCGTTGTCATAGGTCCGGGATTCCGTAATATGAAGCATTGCCTTGGTTTGCAGCCCAGGAAAGAACCAGAGACGATCCAGCTCGAAGCAATCTGCATGCGGCTGCCGCTGCCTGCCAATTGGAGAATTTGGCCCGCTGTCAGTTCCGTAAATCAGCTGGCGATCGTCTAACTAGGAAGGCGTTTTGTAAGCTAAGTCTTTGCAACGATATAATGCAGTTGGTAGCCCCATGCTCTAACGTTGTCCGTCGTGTGTGCTATAGTGTGTGTGTGTGTGTGCGTGCGTGTGCGTGCATGCACTCTGACACACCTACAGTACAGTAACCTGCGCACTCGGGTCTGACGCCCATTCCCAGCCATTGAGCCCTCTAAGAACTACGTGTGCCCACTACCACCTCGCGTCCTCATCCTGAAAGACATGCTCTCAAGCGTCAGCCCCCACCCCACCCCAACACACACGCACATGCGCGCGCGCACGCACACACACACGCAAGCGCGACACGCTCGCCTTTTCTCTCTCTCTCTCTCTCTCTGTCTGTCTCCTCCAGGCTCTCTCTATCCGTCCTTACTTCCTCCATGCGGAGCGCGGCTTACTGACGAAGCAAGGGGAGCTGCCGCAATTTGCCTCCAGGAACGGGCGACAGTCCCTGATGTGGAAACCTCACTCAGCGTAATAGCGCTGCACTCGGCGGATGGTGGCGGAAGGCTGGAGAGGGTTCACGAGGCAGAATGCAGGCTTGAACGAGCGCTACTGTGGACACAATTGCGCGGACGCCCCTTTAGGAAAGTTGCATTTTTACCCCGTTCAAGGGTTTTACCCTCCTGCCGCCGAGAGCAGCGTCGCTCCCATGCAAACCACCTGTTTTCCCCCGTCGTCGGTGCACCCACAGACTGGGACACGGGAGGGGCTTCGACGGTCAAGTTTTCTCCGACAGATGCAACATTTGGTACTGTGCACCCACCTTCCCAGGCCACACAGTCTTGTCCACACTTAACATGCATTTGGCATTTTGACATTTTTTTTTGTGTTCACCTTTGACCGGTGGGGTCTCGTTAAAATCACAGCACATCTCCGCAAGCAAGGCTGCCTGGAATCAACCGTCTATCTGTCAGCTGGGAGACGTTATATCACGCCCCCCCCCCACCAAACAACACAGCCGCCAACTTCATGTGTGCGCACAATTGCGCATAACGGAACAGATGCCTCGTCTTTATCGTGTCGGGGGAGGGGGTTGGTGGTGAGAATAAGCTACTTCAAATACCATTTTGCGATGATAGCAAAGATGAAGCGGCGTCCGAGGAGACAATGGCCAGCACGGGGAACGGGGGGAGGGGGGGGGGTTTGCCTGCGTTTGCTGTGTGAGTTGGTGATTTCGGAGGGGCCACGGCGGAAACCTCTCCGCTCCCTATAGGCGGGCGCGAGGGCGCGCGCGGAGCCTCGCCGGGGCGGTGAGTTGGCGAGGGGAAGGCGCAGCAACTTACCGATGTGGATGATTGAATCCGAGCGCGCCGGCTCCCACTCCTGACTCCAGACGACGGCGAAGAGCAACAGAGCCGAAACAACTTTCATGTTGCCTCCGCTGGTGTCCCAATACAATTTCCCCTTGGAAGAAGAAGAAGAAGAAGAAGAAGAAGAAGAAGAAGAAGAAAGAGAGAAACGCCAAGAAAAGCCAACGATCCCTCGGCGAGAGAGAGAGGGAGGGGGAGGGAGGGAGGGGGGTATTTAGTATGTAAAATCCCGGGACGGGTGATGGTCAAGCAAGAGAAAATCTCCTGCGATACGTCGGTGGGTGAAACGAAGGCTGTTTCTCTGTTGCGTGTAGAAGAAGAAGAAGAGAAAAAAAAGCGGACCCCCCCCTCAAAAAAAAACCAAGTAGCGATTTCCAGGTGGCGGTTCCAGCGGGGGACCCCCCGGTCGGGATGCTCCGGCGTTACAGCGTAGTGCGCGAGCGCAGGGAGAGCCGCAGAGCAACCGCATCCAAACGCCGACGCGTCAAGCCGGATTCCGTCGCTCCGCGCAGGGCTGCGAACTCACCGGCGAAACAATTTGATCGCCGCTCGGCGGGGAGGAGGAGGAGGGGTGGGAAGAAGAAGAAGAAGGAGAAAAAACACTCCCTCTATTATATTGTAACGGCGGCGGCGATGCGCAGGTCCTGCCAGAGACTCAGTCGTGATTCCTGCCGCTCGGACCCGGCGACGCGTTTCTCCAGCTCCAGCAGCAGCAGCAGCCTTAGCGGGCCAGGAGAGCGACCCAAACTTCCATCTTCCCACCGGGGGGGAGGGGAGGTCTCTCTTAACTGCTGCGGCCGAGCTGTAAATCTCTTTTCTTCTCTCTTCTTAAATACCGCCGGTGCTCTTGCCAAAAGAAAAACGTCAAAACGCGGCGGGAAAAGATAGTCCCATATTCCGTAGTTAGGCTCTCTCCTCGGCGCGCAGACGGGGGGGGGGCGGGGGGGACCCGCGACGGAGGGGAAGGCGGCTCAGAGCCGGAGACCGCTCGTTCTCTGCGCCGCTTCAGAGGGGCACGGTCCGCGGTAACGGTCACCCTGGATGCTTGCGGAGGCACATGCGTCTGTAGCCTGTAGCAGGTGTGGAGAGACGGAGGCTTGCCTTGTTCGTGCCCGTTTGGGAGAGAAGGAGGGACAGAGAGAGAGAGAGAGAGCGCGCGAGAGAGAGAGGGAAGGAGAGAGAGAGAGCGCGCGAGAGAGAGAGAGAGCGCGAGAGAGGGAGGGAGGGAGAGAAGCGACGACTACTACAGAGCGAAGAGAGGAGCAGCATCGACTGTCTAGAATGGAATTACCTTAGAGAGAGAGAGGGAGGGAGAGAGAGAGAGAGAGAGAGATAGAGGGAGGGAGCGCGCGAGAGAGGGGGAGGGAGGGAGAGGACACCCGGGAGAAAAAAGAGGGAGAAGCTGCAACTACAGAGCGAAGAGAGGAGCAGCATCGACTGTCTAGAATGGAATTACCTTGGGGAGAGAGAGAGAGAGACAGACAGAGAGAGAGAGAGAGAGAGAGAGAGAGAGAGAGAGAGAGAGAGAGAGAGAGAGAGAGAGAGAGAGAGAGATGCGCGAAAGAAGGCGCGGGTTGGGATGCTGGTAGTTGGGGGGTCGGAGGGGCGGGGGAGCGAGAGACAGAGAGAGATGGATGGATGGATGGATGGATGGATGGATGGATGGATGGATGGATGGATGGATGGATGGATGGATGGATGGATGGATGGATGGATTGATGGATGGATGGATGGATGGATAATCAGCAAACCTTAGCTCATGTGGCTCTTTTGCCCAAATCATCGGCACCTTATCCATCCATGACACCCTATCCATCCATGACACCCTATCCATCCATCCATCCATCTATATGTAGCCCCATTCTACCTCCCAAAACTGGTACAGGTTTTATGTCGGGACACTTGATGATCACTTACATAAGTCTATTGACTCATATTGAGGAGGTGGTATGTGTGTGTGTGGGGGGGGGTAACTACCTCAAAAAGTAAAAGGTCCAAAAAGTCCACCTACAGTGTGATGAGTGAAACCCAAGCAGCAGTTACCTTTGCCTGAAAGCAGGACATGTTCATCATTTGGAAAATCCTTCCACTTAGTAATTAAGTATAAGTAATCATAGCCATAGTGGGTCACACTCACTTGCATAAGGTATCTTGTGCTCAGACTAAAAATTGCCACTTTTGGGAAGAAAGGCCCTCCCTCCCCTTTTAGTAGGCCAACCACAAAGCTGTGGTGCACTGGGACTTTACACTGTGGTGCAGCCCCATTGTCAGATTGTTGGAAAAGATACATGCATTTTCCAGCCATGAAATTATCCATCCGGCAGTGCAGCCGTTTAAATTCTGGGTTGTTTTTTTTCTTCTTCTCAAAACTAAATATCACAAATGGGCTGGGATAGGCAGCTGGAGGGTTACTGCCTTTGAAATGATCCCTAAACCTATGGATAGTTTCCCCTAAAATAGCACTGTATCCCCACTCAAATCACCCATGCAGCTGCTTTCATCGCTCCCACCCATTCCTGCATCCATCAACCCCTGTTCCCCACCTCCCCTCACCACCCCTCATCCATCCATCATGCATCCATCCTTCCCATCTATGAATCCAGTCCTTTATCCTTTCTCACCAGCCTCAGAGGGACCGGAGTACCCAGGCTTGTTCTTAATCTGTCTCAGGCCCTGGATTAGGGATTAGCAGGACTGAGTGTTTTGGACTATCATGACTGTTTGTAGGCATTCAAGGAATAAAGAATTAGGTTGACAGTGATACAGCTGAGAGAGGCGAAAGGGGCCTCCGCTGTCGCGGGCGATATTGGCTCTCTCTTGATTGGTTTATTTCTCCACTTTGAAGGGAGCATCTCTTCTGGGGACGAGGAACAGATGACTGGGAACGCTTTCACGGCAGTCAACAAACATTTTGAGACAACGAAAGTGAGATAAAAGGTTGGAAACGACCAGCGTCCTACATGTGAAACGGCTATCAACGTGCACTCTGCAAATAACCACAAGGTCATGTAGGAGTTGAGGTAAAAAGAACATTTATTCACAACTCTGCAAACTAAAATATACAATTTTCAAAGGGAAAAGAGGGGAAAAAAAGCTTGAGGCATCTGCCATTGATTTAAAAATCTGTAATATGATGGAGAGTTCATTGTGAAACGGCTTCGACCTGACTTGATTTTTGGAGCGGGAGGTGGGGTGGGGGGGTGTCATTTTCATATCGTAATGTCAAGCTTTACGCAATACCATGGACAATTACTCTTGGCAAACAGTGGAGGGCCATCAGCATACAGAGTCCACCGCTTAAAAGTTGGCAGAAGTTTTTTCCCAGCTGAACTACGGGGTTCTTGTCGTCAGGAAACCCGCGGGTTTGCAGAGATGTAGTGAAGGTCTGAAGTGTGTCCTGGATTGTAACGATTAAACTGCGTAACTGTTTCAAAGCCTTTCTGAATGCCAGATCTGCTATCAACTCCTGTCCCTTTATGAGGGTGCTACATCATGGACCGTACTGCTTCTATGGAGTGTGCGCGCACACACACACTTGCTTGCTTGCTGGTTGTCCATCGTGCCCGATGATGACCATCTTCTTCTATTTGTGGGTCCTTTGAGGACTCAGATAGCAGAAGATACCTGCGCAGAGATGGTTTTTAAAGTGGCATGGGGGGTGCGCTTCTCCCAACGCCACATGACTTGATTGTAGGGGAGATGGTTCCGATGGCAAGGGGGATCCCTAGACGACCGGCACCTCCACACAACTGCAGGGGGCTGCCGGAAATCCAGTTTTTCGGAAACCACCTCAAAGCGTGCCGCCACAGCTTGCTTTTCTGTTGGGGTGAGCTCCCTTAGCCTTATGTCTTCCCAGACTCACCCACAAGGCAGCGGGGCAGTGGTTGATAGGTGCCAGGGCATGTCCACCAGGGTGGGCCTGCACACCATATCTCTGGGGCCCACTGCTGCTCCGAGATCCCCTGCCAAGTTAGCCTGGGGCCACAAGACCCCAGTTACCATGTGTGGCCACGGGGAGGCCTGGCAGGAGTCTTGGTGAAGGAGAGGCTATGTACTGGCAAGGGAAGGCTTACACGCTAGGACGCTTCCCTATTCGCCACAAAGGCTAGCCAGCGGCAGCAAGCTAAGGGCAGGAAGGACACAAGCGGGTTGGAAGAACACATGCACCTTCCCTCCAACTACACACTGCTGCACTAGACGCATCACAACACCCTGTGTGTATGTACACACACACACACACACACACACACACACACACACACCACCTTCCATCCTCTGTTTCGAAGCCAGCTAGCCAAACTCCGCCCCGCCTCAAGCGGGCGCGTTAGACCCACACGCTAATGTACTTTTCAACGAAATATAAAGCTGCACAAAACGGTTTAGAGGCGTGCTTAAACTGAAACGACGAGTTGATGAAAACTGTCAATAAACCAGCATTAAATCATATCTAGTCATCAGCGGTGATCTGCTATGAACACTCTCTGCGCTTCATCCCCATCTTAATGAAATACCCTGTGACAAAATGTGTGTGTGTGTGTGTGTGGGGCGGGGGTTTCTTTCCCCCTGCTTCCTGTGAAGTTTTCAGTACGGTTAAGACCTTGGCTGGTCGTCTGCCATGCTAAACAACACCCGCACCACACATGCCGAGCAAAGACGACGAGAGAGAGGTGTCCCTTAGTGTGCGCCCGCAGCACTTTTAGAAACCTCCCAGGAGAAAGAGCAAAACGTGACAGGGGGAGGTGAATAACCCCCCCTCCCCACCCCACCGGGCTAGATACAGGGTTTGATCCTGAACAGCAAGTCCTCTATCAGTGGTGTAGTCAGAGTTAAGCAGGCTGTGCACACCGCCTAGCAGGTGGGTGTGCGGTGAGCCTACAACCCCTGCAGCGTTCAAGAGATGTAGTGGGGTGTGCAGCCGGTGTTAGACTGTAGCGTCCAGAGAGGCCACGTTTTCATTGCTTTGTCCTAGTGGGCCTCTTGAAGAGAAGAAGTGCGGGGAGGACACTTACTCCGGCCTGTGACGGCCCACGGAAACCTTTAATTCAAGTGCAAACGAGGAAAACATCACAACCAGAACTTGGTTTTCAGATTACAGCGGCAGTATAATCCCCCAACCCGCCCCCGCTCCCCTACTCCCAAACTTCCCGCCTTCCTCTCAAAGCATATCCGTTTGTCTCGGCGAGGACATACTATAGGATTAATCCGGAGAGGAAGACTACTGGGGCAAAAGAGGCTCCACACCTAGTTGCACCCCCCGAAGCAATCTTTGCAGGCTGGTGGAGCACTTCACTCCCCAGCCGTCCGTTGTCGGCACCAGAGACCACGCTTTATTCCCGGCTCTTCCGATTCTGACCGTTTAGACAAATGAAAAAGAAAGAAAAAAATGCTGACTTACTTCCTGAAATATTGGACCATCGGCACAGGATGAAAAGAGATTACCCCTCCTCCTCCTTTGTCTCCCTGTCGCTTTTAAACACACACACACACACACACACACACACACACACACACACACACACACACACACACACACACACACACACACACACACACACACACACACACAGTGAGGGGCTGATAGGTCCAGTTGTCTGTCATGCTGCATTAACTTGCTGACTTCCTGTGTCACCAGTGTGACGTCACGATTCATTAAAACCTCTAATTGGAGGAGATGTGTAATAAAGTGATGACGCAGATTGTGCTTGATGATGAAGAGACCAAAAAAATGAGGGCAAGGGGGGAAGATTGAATGGGGGGGTGGGGTGTAGATTGAGTGGAGGGGATAGATTGAATGGGGGGGGGGGAGTAGACTGAGCGACAGAGAGATGAACACGGGTGAAAGTGTGATGAGGCCCTACCGGGTGTGATAATTAAAGAGAGGAGGGACCTACAACAGATCCAGGGCCACCTGGAAGAAGAAAAAAAAAGGGGGGGGGACCCAAAAATAGACTTTCCCATCCTGCCAAGGAACAAGTTCAAGGTGGATTACCGCTGTAGACACGGAGCCACTTCTCATCCGGTCTGTGCAAACAACAATCTGACAGGCTTGAGTCAGAAATGACCTCTGTCTTCAAGAAGCCCATGAAGAAATCTGACAGAATTTACATTTATTTTTTCTTCTCTTCAATGTTAAATTGTGAATATGAACCCGTCTCTCCAGGGGCCATTAAAAGACTATCCAAGGCGCTCATGAAAATGCCTTCAGCAAGCAGATTCTGTCACCCCCGCCATACAGCCATGTGGCCGTGTGGACACGGCGGAGGTGTCCCATGATACACGTTATGAAGTGTGGACTCACTCTCTGCTTGGCGTCATCTCACCCTACCATTAAGACAAAGATTTTGGCAGAAAGCACATTAATCCAAAGAGGTTGATCCTCAGCTTTAGATGGGAGGGAAATACTGAGCACGCCACCATACACCTGCTCGTGGGAGCAGGTTAGTACTGACCCATGGCGCTGGACGCCCTTGCTTTCTCCACCTACCTGTGCAGAGCTCCTCGTCATGCAGCAAGCCGTCAGACCCGCCGACGAGGGCCCAGTTCTGTGCACGACTCTGCGGCCTTAATCATCTAAACATAATATTATGAAGCATTCAACTCCGTCTTGAAGGATGTAAATTATGCACACGACGTCGTCTCAGAATTTGTCAGGACTATATAAATGTCCCGTTCACCAGATGGCAAAGGCCAGTGCTGTGCAGTTGCAGTGTGGGGCCCTGAAAGCCTTTGCTGGGTTACATGCAGATTTCCCAGTCTAAATGTCGCTTGTCACTGCACGACTGAATGTGGCGGCAGCGGCGGTGGTGGAGTAAAGCTCTCAACGCAAACACAATTAGCAACATTAACAACAAAGATGCGTGGCTGCGTGCTACGCTCTCCATGGTGCCCCCCCAGCATGGCGACTGCTGTAGGCTGTGACCATCTCCCTGACTGTCGCGTGTGCTTGTTGAGGGGTCACCTTGGACGGGAGGCGGTGGCCAGCTGTGTGTGTGTGTGTGTGTGTGTGTGTGTGTGTGTGTGTGGGTTGAGATTTAATCTGGGGGATACAGAGGGTATAAATGGGTATAAGTGGAAAAAAAGCCGAAGACACACATAAACACTCACACGTATGGACACACGGAGACTGAAACATGGGCACTTGCACACGCACACACACACACACACACACACACACTTGCATCTCACAGAGAGTGAGGTAAAAAGAGTGATTCAGGTGTGAGCTGTGGGACTTGTTAGTATGCATGCTTGCTGCTGTCACTACTTCTCAAGGACACTGTCTGAGTGTGTGTGCGTGTGTGAGTGTGTATGTGGGGGGGTTATAGGTAGATGTAGGTCTTTGTCAGTATGTGTAGACGCTTGTGTGTGTGTGTGTGTGTGTGTGTGTGCATGCATGTGCATGTGTGTGTGGGATTACAGGTATCTGTAAATCTTTATCAGTATGTGTAAATGCTTTTGCGTGGACATGTGTGCGTGTGTGTGTTTGTGGGTGTGTGTGTGTGTGTGGAGGGGGCGTTATAAGTAGATGTAGGTCTTTGTCAGTATGTGTAGATGCTTGTGTGTGCATGTGTGTGTGTGTGTGTTAATTAACACACTAAAAACACTGACACTAAAAAGAATTCTTTTTAGTGTCAGGCAACTATGCCTCTGTCTCTCTCTCACCAGTGCAGCTGTTAAGTGGCAGGGCACTAAAAGCCAAAATCACTGCCTTATAAACTAAACAACACAAAACCCAACAAGTGTGCCTTCGTGTGTGTGTGTGTGTGTGTGTGTGTGTGTGTGTGTGTGTGTGTGTGTGTGTGTGTGTGTGTGTGTGTGTGTGCGTTAACTTGCTCTCAGACAAAAGACCAGACAGCAATTACAGGGATGACGTTCCAACAGATATTTTCAAATGACCGCCAGCAGCACAAATACAGTTTATAATACCAAGCTGGGGGGGGGGGGCGAGCAGTGGGGGGAGACCGTGTGTGTGTGTGTGTGTGTGTGTGTGTGTGTGTGTGTGTGTGTGTGTGTGTGTGTGTGTGTGTGTGTGTGTGTGTGTGTGATCATGAAGTGAGTCAAGTCCTCAGTTGTTCTTTCCTGTGTATGAAGACCAGAGTTGAAACGTTTCAGAGCTGTTTGTATCAGACCGGAGCACCCCCCCTCCCCCCGGTGTGCTTCCTCTACAAAAGTAGATCGCCGGCCCTCGTCATCCGTTTAGCGGAGGGATGTGAATGGTGTACTTGGGCTGAGGAGTTATCTGGCCCTTGCAGGAGGAGCCATCACGTTAGGCGGTGCTCCTCGCTACATAAGAGGTATCAAGTGTATCTTGGAGTGAATCATTATTTGGCACTTTCAAAGCCATGGAATCGGGCAGCTGTTCTTCCTACGTCAGCGAAGGCCGTATGGACTAATAAGCCCGGCAGAATGACCAGGACCGGCTCATAGTTCACCACCGCCAGCAACACCTCCCATTACCACCAGTCTGCACATAATTGGATGCATCTTTTTTTATCCTCTACATTTTTTTGTTTATTTAGCAATATTTTAGATACACCCCACTTGCCCACCAGGCCCTGGTTTTATACTGCTAATGGCAACCTAATGTGATGGAGAAGGATGTCACGGGGCTGAATCTAAACACCTCCAGACAACATCGCACTACCTCCCTGAGACAGCCTTATTCCCAGACACCGTAAATCTAACCACAGCATTAGCACACAAACACACCAACACACACACACACACACACACACACACCAACACACCCACACACACACACACACTCACACCAACACACACACACACACACACCCACACACACACACACACACACGCACACACACGCACACACAAGGTGTGCTAAACATAGCCCGAGTGAATAATTGATACACTCAAACAAACTCAATCGAAGAGTTTTCCTTATCTCTGAATGGAGGCGATGAGGAGGAGACAAGAGGAGGGGAGAACAGAGGAGGGGAGAACAGAGGAGGGGAGAGAGATCACACACGGGATGGCGAGAAGAAGAAGAAACACCATGGCAGAAGAGGGCTTGAAGAGTTTTTGGTCACATTTTTGGCCATAAGCCCACTTTACATTTGAGGGTTTCTAATTCCTCGGGGTTGGGGGGGGGGCAGAATTGGCCTGTGCTGTGTCAAAAATAAAGGAGGATGATGTCCGCACCGTGTGCGTCTTTGTGTGCGTGGACACACGCCACATACTTGAGTCTAGACCCCTGTTCCCCTACATGCGCTGTCTTTAATTGGTAATGGATTCATCTCTCCATCAAGTGTGCAGACTTACCCGGAGCTCTCTGAAGAGAGCCATGAAATGAAATCCCTTTATTCTCTCTGTCCCCCGAGAAAGAGAGGGAAAGATAGAGAGAACGGGTTGAGGGGGTGGGGTGGAGAGAGGGGTGGAGAGAGGGGAAACTGGCAGGCCCAGATTGAGAGATTGAAAGAATGTGAGAATGATAGAGAGAACGGGTTGAGGGGGTGGGGTGGGGTGGAGAGAGGGGTGGAGAGAGGGGAAACTGGCAGGCCCAGATTGAGAGATTGAAAGAACGTGAGAACGATAGAGAGAACGGGTTGAGGGGGTGGGTGGGGTGGGGTGGGGTGGGGTGGAGAGAGGGATGGAGAGAGGGGTGGAGAGTGGGGAAACTGGCAGGCCCAGATTGAGAGCTTGAAAGAACATGAGAACGATAGAGCGAACAGGTTGAGGGGGTGGGGTGGGGTGGGGTGGAGAGAGGGGTGGAGAGAGGGGAAACTGGCAGGCCCAGATTGAGAGATTGAAAGAACATGACAACGATAGAGAGAACGGGTTGAGGGGGTGGGGTGGGGTGGAGAGAGAGGTGGCGAGAGGGGAAACTGGCAGGCCCAGATTGAGCAATTGAAAGAATGTGAGAACGATAGAGAGAACGGGTTGAGGGGGTGGGGTGGGGTGGAGAGAGAGGTGACGAGAGGGGAAACTGGCAGGCCGAGATTGAGAGCTTGAAAGAACGTGAGAACAATAGAGCGAACGGGTTGAGGGGGTGGGGTGGGGTGGAGAGAGGGGTGGAGAGAGGGGAAACTGGCAGGCCCAGATTGAGCGATTGAAAGAACGTGAGAACGAGAGAGAAAGCGAGAGATCCTAGCCGGGGCCTTAAGTACTGAGTTATGGTGAAAGGTTGCTGGGCGGAGGTCCGCAAGGGTAATTACACCAGGATACGCCCTTCTTCCTCCTTCTTCCTGTCGTTTTCTTTTGTTGCCCCTCTCTTCGCATCCCCCCTCCTACCTCCCTTCGTGTTTCAGGGTTGCCACTGTCAAGCGCGACTGAGACAAGAAGACATGTTGTGTTTCTCCTGCAGAAGACGTAACGGTGTACGCTTTTACTCACGGCAAGACATCCGCCACAGGTACTCCTGCTACTTTCTCCCCAACACCATGTTGTTCCCCTATCACCCCCTTTTGGTTCTTTACCAAAACTTTTCCCCCCTTTGACCTCTGAAACGGGTTATGACTCTGTGGGGCATGAAATTTAAAACTAACAATAACAATGATTATGGTAATGACAGAGAGCTTGGTTAGTCATGAGGCTCCACCAGGGCCAGTCTTGTGGCTAGTTAGGCTTACGTTGACTAAGGACGCTGTAGATGGAGCCCAGAGTAACCAGAACCCGAGAGAGCTGTTCTCCTGACGAGGTGCTGAAATGTGTCCAAACACGTACACCCCGCTGCATGAAGCAATGGAGCTGTCCAGAGGAGCAGTGCTGAAATGTAAGTCTCGATAAGGGCACGTTTTGCTAAAACTCCTCTGTATATTACAGTACGGCGTTGCGTGGCTTTGTATAACCTTACATTTTATAGCATTGTATGCCATATAGTACAGTACAGTATAGTATAGTATAGTATATTATAGTACAGTACAGTACAGTACAGTACAGTACTGTATAGTATAGTATAGTATAATACAAGTATAGTACAAGTATCGTGATGAGGCAACCAATGACCAACAGGGGAAATATTTTCAGAAAAGCATTAATTTATGTATTTTCCCATTCTAATACACCATTATCTATAACTTGCAGCAGTTTGGTACCTTTTACTTTGGTGTATATTATGAAATTATGTAATAAAGATGTATGCCAGCCCTAAAAACATTTTAACTAAACAGTAAACTACAGCAAATAAAAAGGTAGGTGCACTGTGTTTCGGAGCAGTAACCCTCCACTACACCACTGGGTATAGTATAGTATAGTATAGTATAGTATAGTATAGTATAGTATAGTATAGTATAGCATAGCATAGCATAGCATAGCATAGCATAGTATATAGTATAGTATAGCATAGCATAGTGTAGTATAGTATAGCATAGCATAGTATAGCATAGTGTAGTATAGTATAGCATAGTATAGTATATTACAGTATAGCATAGTATAGTATAGTATAGCATAGCATATTATAGTATAGCATAGTGTAGTATAGTATAGCATAGTATAGTATATTACAGTATAGAATAGTATAGCATAGTATAGTATAGCATAGCATAGCATAGTATAGTATAGTATTGTATAGTATATCAAAGACAGCTGAATCAGTTCATCTGGACACAACGTTTATTGAGAGAGAAACATTTCATCACTCATCTAAGTGACCTCTTCATTCTCAACTGACTGCAGGGGATATCCAGTCTCACCCATAGAGGCCAATTTTTATATGGAGGAAGTGGAAAAGAGGGCTCTGATGTCATATCCAAGGCCACAACCTAGCCATTTGTTCAGATTTGTGGACGACACCTGGGTTAAAATTAAATCTCAGGACGTACCACATTTCACTGACCACATTAACTCGGTGGGCAACCACATCAAGTTCACCAGGGAGGATGTGAAAAAATGACAGGTTAGCCTTCTTAGACTGTGAAATTGCAATTGGTAATGGAGGACATTTGCTTGTTGATGTTTACCGTAAACCAACACATTGACCCTCATCATCCGACGAGCTGACAATGTCCCCACCGGGGAAGGGGAGAAACCCCACATTAAACAGGCCGCTGGTTAAGTGTGGTTATCCTAACTGGGTGTTTGTCAAAGCCAGGAAGACGCCCAAACAGTGCACCAGCCAATCACAGAGAGGAGAAGGACAACAGCTGCCTAAGTGTAAACCAGTGGTGATTCCGTATGTGATGGGAGTGTTGGAAAAGTTGAGATGCATATTTTCCAAACATCGCGAGTCAGTTGCTTTCAAACCCCAAAACCCACTGCACCAAAAACTGGTCCGCCTCAAGGATTGGGTCCCCCGGCACAAACAGAGCAATATAATATATGCTGTTAAGTACCGGGAGGATTGCCGTGACTTGTACATCGGGGAAACCAAAACAGACGCAGGTCAAGAGGATGGCACAACACAGAAGAGCTAACATGTCAGGCCAGGGCTCCACAGTCTACACCCATCTACAGGCCAGAGGCCGCCACTCTTTCAGGGATGAGGATGTGCACTTCCTTGATAGGGAGGAACACTGGTTTGAACGAAGAGTCAAAGAGGCCTTCTATGTTATCTATGCTACTATGTTGCTATGCTATATCTATGTTCCGGCCTTGCCAAGGCCATCCTGCAAGCCACAGTGAGGGGCGGGCGAAGACGAGGAAGACAGAAGACGTGATGGACGGGCCTTGACCTTGCCAGCTCACAGAGGGCAGTTGAGGGAAGACAGAGATGGCAAGGACTGGTTGCGGATTCAACAGCGGTGCCCCAATGACCTCTCGAGAGGTTACGGAATAGGTGAGGTGAGGCGAGGGTCTTAAGAGGGAACGATCATCCCTGAAACGGGGGGTGGGGGGTGGGGGGGCAAAGAGTACATCTGTCGCCATTTTACAATGCTGTGACTGCAAACATTCCCCAATCCTCTGGGAACAGTACACAAGTACACATGACCATATTAACTCTAGTTAATGCTCAAGATAATTTGCATATGAAACCAATCGTTGTTTTCAGTCATTAGGCCACTGTATTGTTTATAAGGGTGGGGACACCTGCAGTCCGTTGAGACTGAAGAGGTCCCTTAGATGAGTGATGAAACGTTTCTCTCAATAAACGTGTCCAGATGAACTTGTTCACCTTTCTGTGATTTCCTTACCTGGATTAGTAAGCATGCATAAAGATATAGTATAGTATAGTATAGTATAGTATAGTATAGTATAGTACAGTACAGTATAGTATAGTATATTATATTATAGTATAGTATAGTACAGTACAGTACAGTATAGCACAGTACAGTACAGTATAGTATACTTTTGTATAGTACAGTACAGTACAGTTTTGTATTGTACAGTGAACAATAGAGGAGGTATGATTGGCATCTGAAGTCTTCCTCCAATTATTTCTGGCCTAGCCTCAATATGCCAACTATTTGGGTAAACCAGAATCTAGTTAGCAAGTTTAATTAATTATTCGTTTTTTATTACACTTTGGCAGGTTGTTAACTACATGCACCTGTCGTGCCAGGTCTAAAGACCACCTGATTAGATAGCTGGAATACCTGGCAGCTCAGAGAGATGTGCTGCAAGCCTGTATTTCACTTTTAATAATCAAAATGTGAGCCATGTTAGTTTCCAATTTCAGCTATTGGTTTTGAACACGGTTGCTCAGTATTGGTCAAACCTGTCTTTGCAGGTATACCAAAAATAGTTACTATTCCCAAGCTAAGAGGTACATGAAAATGTTTTTTTTTAAAATGCCAGATCTCTGGTTTGTGGGCTACGATAACCTCCCTATGAGTATGCAGAGGTGTTTCTCTGAGTACCTTCATCTCAGCCATAGGCCTATTATTAGTCTCCAGCAGTTAAAAGCATGGGACAGATCCAGTATAGCGTGCAATGAAACTAAGAAGACTCTGTGGTGTTGAAAAGCTGTACTGTCTCAGTTGTTATACTGGACTCCAGCAGCCCACAGCATGGGAACTGTCCAGTTGCAATGGTGGTAAAAAAAGGAAGGCTATATTTCATTCAATGTG
This sequence comes from Lampris incognitus, assembly GCF_029633865.1. Lineage (NCBI taxonomy): Eukaryota > Metazoa > Chordata > Actinopteri > Lampriformes > Lampridae > Lampris > Lampris incognitus. Next base: position 94,004,628 of record NC_079211.1, on the reverse strand, counting down.
ACTCATAGAACCCAAAGTGCATGACATTTTAGAGCAGGTGGTCTCAGTGGGAATTAAAAGCCTGTGCCTTGTATTTTCAGTGCCTCGGTGTACTCAGACCACAACAACATGGCCAGAATAATCCAACATGACACTGCAGGTGTGCATGCCACCTTTCAAGTATAATGGCAGAAAGCGCCAACCATACTTACCATAGCAGTGCAAATTGTGTGCGTCTGTGTGTGTGTGTGTGTGTGTACACACATGCATGTGTGGAGGCACATGCTGCACTGCATGTTGATGAAAAATCTGAAAAATTGCCTTTCAAGCTCAATACACTTAAAAAGTCAACTGATTAGCAGGTGCACCAGCATGCAACGTGGAATTCGGTTAAGGAAACGTCCTTTCAGCGGACTAACCCGGGAGCTGTGGGTGGTGTTGAAATCTGATGGTGCATTTCATCCTGAAAAGGAGTGTAAGGAGCTGTGTTATGGGGGTGGGGTTAACTTATGGTAATACAGGCCATTAACATACGAGGTTTGGTCTGTGCTCTTATCCCAAGTCCCTTACAAAAGCACGAGTGAAGACGCTATTTGCATCGAGCGACCTCAGTGAAAACCCAGTTGGGAAGTATGGGGACAGGGGTGCGCCATTTTAGATTGTTTTTCAGAATTTTAGAAGCGCTGTATCAATTAGTTTTCGTTTCATTTTGCCGTTCACGAGGGCATGTCGTATGCTGTGCATCTGTAGTCCTTACATCGTCCAACCCGTGCAAGCAACACGCTTTCCTTGGCCTGGTTTTCTGTGAAACCATCCAGGTAAGTATCGTGTCCGGCCATTTCCATCCCCTATTAAGCTCATTAGCAGCTGTTCCCTTCTCCGTAAGGCTGATATATTGCAATGGCTCACTGTGTCTATTGCCTCCCTGTCAAGCCAAAAGCCATCAACCCCAACCAGGGCATTAAGAAGGCATCTTTTCACCACGGCTAATGCTGGCACTCACATGTGGTTTTTACTGTGCACATAAACTACTGTCTCTTTGAACAAGACTTCTGACTCCAGATAAACTTTTAGGTGAACTCGTCCGGCCGTGTGATGTGATGAATGATGCTATGTCAGCACTTAGAGTCTCGGAGACCTCTGCTGTGGAGACCTCTGCTGTGTCGGCTGCTTCGCTGTATGAGAGTTGGGTTTCTGTCATTGTGTAGTTGGTGTCCTATATGAGCAGAAGCCTATAAGTAGGTGGATGAATCTTACCCAGAGTACAGGAATAGTCCTATTATATAGCGTTGTCTATACCCTCTCTGCATAGTGCAGCGAGGAGTTCATGGCAAAACCACATTGTTTACTACAATTGCACACTTAAGGTGCAAATGATGCTATCGAGCGTCACTGTACTGTTGTCCTCCATGACAGGAGGACAATAGCAGCCCTCGCGTCATGAAAGGTTATGGAGCTTCTTAACACTCTTCTTTTGCAGTTAATTTATTTCCATTGCACGCTCACCAGCAGCACAACATGAGACTTATTAGACGTTTTTAAACCAAGTGTTCTGGCTTTATGTTCAGCTCCATGTCAAGATCCATATCAAGATCCAGGTACTTGTTGCTGCCCTCCTCAGTCAACTGCACGTCACACTTCAGGTGTAGCATTACCGCCCATTGCTGCTCATTGCTGGTCTGCTGGAGCACACATTACTCACTTATGTCCAGCACCACCGTCTTCACCTAATGAGGTAAATCCCACTGTTCATCTATTTATTTTTCCCCCTTTTTCTCCCCAATTGTATCAAGCCAATCACCCCACTCTGCCAAGCCGTCCCGGTCGCTGCTCCACCCCCTCTGCTGATCCCGGGAGGGCTGCAGACTACCACATGCCTCCTCCCATACACGTGGAGTCACCAGCCGCTTCTTTTCACCTGACAGTGAGGAGTTTCACCAGGGGGACATAACATGTGAGAGGATCACGCTATTCCCCCCCGGTTCCCCTCCCCCCTGAACAGGGACCACGACTGACCAGAGGAGGCGCTAGTGCAGCAGCCAGGACACATACCCACATCCAGCTTCCCACCTGCAGACACGGCCAATTGTGTCTGTAGGGAGGCCCGACCAAGCCGGAGGTACCACGGGGGTAGGCAACGGAATAGATCGCTACGCTACCTGGACATCCGTGTTTATGCTCTTTTAATCTATCCAATTCATTCCTGTTTACCAGAGACATGAAAACTGAGGTCAGGAATGAATTGTAATGGAAAGTACAGTTTTTCTATTCTATTCTATTCTATTCTATTCTGTTTTATGCTATTCCATTCTATTCTGTTCTATTCTATTCTGTTCGATTCTATTCTGTTTTATGCTATTCTATTCTGTTCTGTTCTATTCTATTCTGTTTTATGCTATTCTATTCTATTCTGTTCTATTCTATTCTGTTTTATTCTGTTCTGTTTTATGCTCTTCTATTCTGTTCTGTTCTATTCTGTTTTATTCTATTCTGTTCTGTTCTGTTCTGTGATATATTATTTATGTCACACACAGTAGCACTGGACCGGCTGAGATATGGGCAGCAGATGTGCAGGTTTGTAATGCTATCAGCGACCAAAACCACCTTGGGGCATAGCTGTGCCCGGACCCAAGTGAAGGCTTGTCAGGCTCCAACAAAAAAACAGCACAGGGAGCTCTCTCTACCAAGGATTTTAACGCATCTTACCTTTGGGTCCAGCTTTTAGTACCACCTCCCTGAGGTGTGTCTATGAAATAGTGGTTCATTCTCCCTGCCATACTAAACTATCATCATAGCTATGAGCCGTCCACTGTGACAGCTCTTTTAATGACAGTACCGTTTTATAAGTAGATGCAGTGCAGACTCTATCCTTTTGTTGATCAGTCTCTCTCTCTCTCCCTCTCTCTCTCCCTCTCTCTCTCTCTCCCTCCCTAGTAATAATGAAAAGTCCCTTTACCAGGTTAAGTGCGCTGCTTCGTTCAGCTGGTGCTGGAAGAGCTTGCAGAACCACAGCATCAGCATAGAGGACACAGCACTGCCTAGGTCGTGCCAACCATGTCCCGTATATTCACTCGCATCAGGAGTTGATCATTTCAATTTGTTAACCATGCACGCCAGACAGCAGTACGCAAGAATGTGTAAAAACAAGAGGAGAAAAGAATCCCCGTTGGTGGTGAAAATAAACGCTGCTCGGCGATTACGAAAAACAAATGCTATCTGAATCATAATCCCTAGATTGTGCTGAATTTCAGCTAGCCCACTGTTGTGCCGCACAGCCTTGTTTCTTGAATTTGTGGAGTCTAAATGGAGCCATTTCTCTGTGCAACGCCGCCTCAGGTGGGGAATGGCCACCGTGTACAGTATGATGACAATAACTTGTTCCTGTTTTGGAAACTAGCAGCATGCGTTTTCAATCTTCCCACCAGGCAGTGGCAAATTTGCCATTCAGTCACTCTGCGGTGCCGAAAAGATCCCTGTTCTTGTTGTTTTGCTAGTGTAGTACACACTCACCATGGGGGGGGGGGGGGGTTATGTTTATTCTGCTACATGGTGCAGAAATTTGGATTTGGACTCTAAAGTGAAGCATTTGTAAAGGTTCCTTGAAAAGAGGGATTTGTGGATTGATCCTTGAAGTGATTTTGAATTGAGGGAGCTTTATCCTTTCTTTTTCTTTTTTTTTTTGATTTTCCCCTTTTTCCTCCCAATTGTACTTGGCCAATTACCCCACTCTTCCGAGCCGTCCCGGTCACTGCTCCATCCCCTGTGCCGATGTGGGGGAGGGCTGCAGACTACCACATGCCTCCTCCGATACATGGGGAGTCGCCAGCCACTTCTTTTCACCTGACAGTGAGGAGTTTCACCAGGGAGATGTAGCGCGTGGGAGGATCATGCTATTCTCCACAGTCCCCCTCCCCCCTGAACAGGCGCCCCGACCTACCAGAGGAGGCGCTAGTGCAGCGACCAGGGCACATACCCACATCCGGCTTCCCACCCGCAGACATGGCCAGTTGTGTCTGTAGGGACGCCCGACCAAGCTGGAGGTAACACGGGGATTCGAACCGGTGATCCCTGTGTTGGTAGGCAATGGAGTAGACCGCCATGCTACCTGGACACCCCATGGGGGGGGACTTAATCTTTAAAACAAACTAAGGCTTTAAAAGTCAAATTAGCTCGAGCAGCACCATTAAATCTTTGTTTATTTGGTTTGTGAACATACTATGTCATGGTCATCACAGGGTATCAGGCATTCCCAAAAGCATCTCCACACTAAAATAACCTTTGTTTTTGCGCTGAATTAAAAAAATAAAAATAAATAAAAATCCAAAGTAGGACAAACTAATATTTGATTTACCAGCCTGCGGGAAGGGAATGTGACAGGTGAGAGCAAGGAGGAGGATGTAAAAAAAAAATGTGTTTGTGGCTCTCCTGATCAATTCCATCCATTATCCAAACTGCCTACCCTGCTCTCAGGGTCGCAGGAGCCTATCCCAGCAGTCACTGGGCGGCAGGCAGGGAGACACCCTGGACAGGCCGCCAGGCCATCACATAGGGCCCACACACACACATTCATACCTAGGGGCAGTTTAGTATGGCCGATTCACCTGACCTACATGTCTTTGGACTGTGGGAGGGAACCGGAGCACCCAGAGGACACTCACCCAGACACGGGGAGAACATGCAAACTCCACACAGAGGACGACCTGGGACGACCCCCAAGGCTGGACAACTCCAGGGCTCGAACCCATAACCTTCTTGCTGTGAGGCGACCGCACTTTACACTGCGCCACCATGCCGCCTCCTGATTATCTATTGACCCCCCCCCCCTCCATGCATCAGTTCATTCACGCATCCTTTAAGAGTCTATCCTCATAAATCCTCCGATATTTCAGCAATGTTTCATTTCAAACAGCACAAACATGTCAATGAGCAGGCCATGTGCCTCGTGCCTCCCCAGACGTATGGTGTGTGTGTGTGTAGCCATGAGTATTTGTGTGTTGTGTGTATTCACGTTTAGGTGGGCCTAACAATCGGCTTGTATGTGACACCTAGCTTTGAGTTCCAGGAGCTGCTGCGATCTCTCGCATGTTAGACTCGGGGAACGTGCAGAAAGTGTTTCTAGCGGCAAATATGGATGTTACAGTAAACACGGACTTTTATTTATCAAACAGTTCATGAAATCGCGGCACGGTGGGTGGCACAGTGGTTAGCACGGTCACCTCAAAGCAAGAAGGTCCTGGGTTCAAGCCCCAGGGTAGTCCAGCCATGGGGGTCATCCTGCATCGTCCTCTGTGTGGCGTTTGCATGTTCTCCCCGTGTCTGCGTGGGTTTTCTCCCACAGTCCAAAGACATGTAGGTCAGGTGAATCGGCCATACTACATTGTCCCTAGGTGTGTGTGTGTGTGTGTGTGTGTGTGTGTGTGTGTGTGTGTGTGTGTGTGTGTGTGTGTGTGTGTGTGTGTGTGAGTGTGTGTGTATCGGCCCTGTGATGGTCTGGCGGCCTGTCCAGGGTGTCTCCCCGCCTGCCGCCCAATGACTGCTGGGATAGACTCCAGCATCCCCGTGACCCTGAGTAAGGATAAGTGGTTTGGATAATGAATGAATTCATTGAATCAGGATTAAAACAAAAAGTCCACTGATAATCCTCTTCAAAATGCAAACACAACTTAGTGTGTCACCAGTCTCACCAGTTGCAGACCAGGAAAATGTTGTAAATTTCAGTCTGGAACCTGATTCAGCCGCGTTACTCCGCTGCTTCGGTCCTGTAGCTCGTTAAACATTGACATCTTTTGTTTTTTTTTAATAAGTGAGGTAAAAATCACAATAAAGCTCTTTTATTACAACTCCTGCCCGCCTCCAACTTCCCTCCAAACTCTATGCTCTGCTCTGCAAGGTCAACACACTTGTGCTCCTTTTCCGCTACATGGTACCGGCTCAACTTGACTCGACTTTTTCATTGTCCATTACTGGAAAGTACCGGCATTTCGGTCATTGTTACCACTTTTCTGGCACCACCTTTGTCGAGGTTCCAAAAAAAACTGGAGCGGGTACCAAAATCAGTGCAGACCAGCTACACTAAGGGGGTACTCTTACGATAATGGAAAACGGCACTCGGCGAGTTGAGTCGAGTCGAGTCGAGCCGGTACCGTGTAGTGGAAAAGGGCCATTAAATAGATCCTGGACCAACCTAGCCTGACCTTGCCTAGTGAGTACGCAGTTAAACGTGAGAATACACGAATAAAGAATATACGAGTTAGGGTTACCCTTGCAAGGGTTTCCTCATCTGAATGGGTGAGGATTAGGGTTAGGTGGGGGTGGGTGGGGGGGTTGAAACGTTTCCATGCAGCACCTATTTAGAGGTTAGATGACAGTATTGAGGGAACACTGCTTAAGCTGCACATTTTGTGATACCAACAGCGATGCCGAAACACTCTCCCTCTCATCTGCTCTGCTGGGGTTTTTTGATAGACATCGTTGGGTGTATTGTCCATTATCTCGAGGGGGACATAATTCCTCTCTCCTTATAAAAGTGGGAATGAAAACCTCTCCCTTGTAAAAGTCTGTGAAAAGAACACTGCCCCATAGAAATGTGATTGGTTTCGCACAGACCGAATCCTAAAATTACTTCTTTGAAATGCGCCGCTAATGACGGAACGCCACCGTTTTGCACAGCCAATTAACAACACATATTTCTGATAAGGTAGGTGCCAATTAACTCAATTTGATTAATTTAGGTACTTTATGTTCATCAAATAATCAAATCTTGAACAACAACGACAACAAAAAAAAAACTATTAAAATCTGCCACATTCGGTCTGCAAATAATAACGGAGTTCTTGATTAGCAGCATGCAGCGATGCTGGGCTGCAAACGGCCTCTTTGACCAACCCCTGGCGAGAGCGGCTGTCAGAGCACCAACCAAACACTGGGTGAACGGACTATGTGACATGACGTGTGCCGCCATGGCACGGAGCGATTTGCAGGAAGTGAAACACACTCGAGTGTTCCTGCTAAATGTTTTTCATGCTGCCCCGACCTTATCCCAGCTGTGGCCCATTTTCACTTTCATATCATTCTAGTGCACAGCACCCTCCCCCACCCATCACACACACACACACACACACACACACACACACACACACACACACACACACACACACACACACACACCTGTCCTCCACGTCACCCCTACCACCCTGGTCTCCCTCTCCTGCTCTCTCTCTCTCTTTCTCTCCCCTTCTACCATCCTCCCTCCACCTCTTTACTTCACTTATCTCATTCTCTTCCTTCAACATCCATCATTTTCTTCCACTTGCGCTCTCTCATTTTCTCCCCATCCCCTCCTATCGCTCCCTCTGCGTCATTAGGACCAGCGACAGGGCCGCTGGCTGAGCTCATGATGTTGCTCCCCAGACTTTATGAAAAAGACAGATTTTAGAAACAGTTATTACGTCTGGTGTATAAGGACACTTGAAACACGAAATATATAATGCTGAATTATGGAGATTTTTTTTCTTCGTTTTGATCCAACTGAGTTAGGATGGATAAAGATACCAAAGAATATGGAAAACATGGAGTTGGTAAAGTGTTTTTTTCTCTCTCTCATTACCCCCCCCCACCCACGCACACACACTCTCTCTCTCACTCTCTCTCTCTCTCACACCCACACACACACCCACACACACAAACACACACAATATATGGGATCAAAACAAAAATCAAACAACAAGTTCTAATTTTTGGTTTTATCGACGTGGCATCACAAGCATTTACGTGACTCATCTACGTTCACCCTGACATTTATAAAGCCAGTATGGACGTAACGCACACATTTATAAATGTTCACTCGTCACATCTCCAACTAGCTTGGCTAACAGATTTTAAAACTCATTAGTCAATCAAATAGTTTTTGCTCTACCATAGCGTGGATGGGAGGGGAAATGGGGTAGGGGTAATTCTGAAGGAAGAGTATGTCAAGAGCATGCTGGAGGTGAAGAGAGCGTCGGACAGAGTGATGAGTATGAAGCTGGAAATCGAAGGTGTGATGATGAAGGTTATCAGCGCATATGCCCTGCAAATTGAGTGTGAGATGGAAGAGAAAGAAGAATTCAAGAGGAGTGAGTCGGATGAAGTGGTGGAGAGTGTACCCAAAGAGGAGAGAGTGGTGATTAGAGTGGACTTCAGTGGGCATGCTGGTGAAGGGATGGTGTCAAGGGGAAAAATGTGGAGGGACAGATGGTGGTGGATTTTGTGAAAAGGATGGCAATGGCTGTGGTGAATACATATTTCAAGAAGAGGGAGGAACACAGGGTGATGTATAAGAGTGGAGAAACATGCACAGAGGTGGACTACATCTCATGTAGGAGGCGTGATCTGAAAGGGATTGGAGACTGCAAGGTGGTGACGGAGGAGAATGTAGCTGGGCAGCACCGGCTGGTGGTCTGTAGGATGACTTTGGAGACCAAGAAGAGGAAGAGCGTGAAGGCAGAGCCGAAGATGAAATGGTGGAAGCTGAAGAAGGAAGACTGCTGTGTGGAGTTCAGGCAGGAGTTAAGACAGGCACTGGGTGGTAGTGAAGAGTTGCCGGATGGCTGGACAACCACTGCAGAAATAGTGAGGGAGACAGCTAGGAAGGTACTTGGTGTGTCATCAGGACAGAGGAAGGAAGACAAGGAGACTTGGTGGTGGAATGAGGAAGTACAGCAAAGTATACAGAGGAAGAGGTTGGCAAAGAAGAAGTGGGATAGTCAGAGAGATGAAAAAAGTAGACAGGAGTAGAAGGAAATGCAGTGTAAAGCGAAGAGAGAGGTGGCAAAGGAAAAGGTGTATGGTGAGTTGTATGAGAGTTTAGACACTAAGGAAGGAGAAAAGCACTTGTACCGATTGGCTAGACAGAGGGACCGAGCTGGAAAGGAGGTGCAGCAGGTTATGGTGATGAAGGATAGAGATGGAAATGTGCTGACAAGCAAGGAGAGTGTGTAGAGAAGGTAGAAGGAGTACTTTGAGGGGCTGATGAATGAAGAAAATGAGGGAGAGAGATGGTTGGATCAGGAAGTGCAGTGGATTAGCAAGGAGGAAATGAGAGCAGCTATGAAGAGGATGAAGAGTGGAAAGACAGTTGGTACAGATAAGATACCTGTGGAGGCATGGAGGTGTTTAGGAGAGATGGCAGTGGAGTTTTTAACTAGATTGTCTAACACAATCTTGGAAAGTGAGAGGATGCCTGAGGAGTGGAGAAGAAGCACACTGTTACCAATTTTCAAGAATAAGGGCGATGTGCAGAGCTGTAGTAACTACAAAGGTATAAATTTGATCAGCCACAGCATGAAGATGTGGGGAAGAGTAGTGGAAGCTAGGTTAAGAGGAGAGGTGGCATGAAACCATACTGTTGCTGCTACGAGCAGCAGTATGGTTTCATGCCATGAAAGAGCACCACAGATGTGATGTTTGCTTTGAGAATGTTGATGGAGAAGTATAGAGAAGGCCAGAAGGAGTCACATTGCGTCTTTGTAGATTTAGAGAAAGCATACGACAGGGTGCCAAGAGAGGAGGTGTGGTATTGCATGAGGAAGTCAGGAGTGGCAGAGAAGTATGTAGGAGTGGTAAGAGGGCAGCGTGACAGTGGTGAGGTGTGCGGTTGGAATGACAGATGGGTTCAAGGGGGAGGTGGGATTACAAGGATCGGCTCTGAAACCTTTCTTGTTTGCAATGGTGATGGACAGGTTGATGGACGAGATCAGGCAGGAGCCTATGATGTTCGCAGATGACAATGTGATCTTTAGTGAGAGTAGGGAGCAGGTTGAGCAGAGCCTGGAGAAGTGGAGGTATGCACTGGAGAGAAGAGGAATTAAAGTCAGTAGGAGCAAGAGGGAATATATTTGTGTGAATGACAGGGAGGACAGCAGAATGGTGAGGATGCAAGGAGTGGAGATGGTGAAGGTGAATGAGTTTAAATACTTGGGGTCAACTGTTCAAAATAACAGGGAGCGTGGAAGAAAGGTGAAGAAGAGAGTGCAGGCAGGGTGGTGTGGGCGTAGAAGAGTGTCAGGAGTGATTTGCGACAGAAGGGTGCCAGCAGGAGTTAAAGGGAAGGTTTACAAGATGGTAGTGAGACCACCTTTGTTGTGTGGTTTGGAGACGGTGGCACGGACAAAACGACAGGGGGCAGAGCTGGAGGTGGCAGAGTTGAAGATGCTAAGCTTTTCGTTGGGAGTGACAAAGGAGGACAGGATAAGGAACGAGTAAATTAGAGGGACAGCTCAGCTTTCCTGGTCTGCAGACAAAGTAAGAGAGGCAGGATTGAGATGGCTTGGACAAGTGTGGAGGAGAGATACTGGGTATATTGGGAGAAGGATGCTTAAGATGGAGCTGTTAGGCAAGAGGAAAAGAGGAAGACCAACGAGGAGGTTTATGGATGGGGTGAGGGAGGACATGCAGGTGGCTGGTGCGACAGAGGAAGACGCAGAGGTCAGAGAGAGATGGAAACGGTTGATCCGCTGGGGCAACTCCTAATGGGAGCAGCCGAAAGTAGAAGAAGAAGAAGGCAATCAAATAGTTCAAAACCAAAACTATATTTAATTGTATCCCCAAAAGGATGATTGGATATCTTCAAGCGTTCAGTTCAGACAAAGTTTAAAACCTATCTGCAATTAGCTGGCGGATGCAGTTAATTTCAAACCTACATTAATTTCAAACCCTAACCCTTACCTATTATGTCTGATGTAAGCTTCAAATTTCACTGTTTCCTGTGATGGTTGAGTGAGTATAAGGCTTTTAACCTGCTTTATGGCAAGAGAATGATACCAATTCTCCATTTTTAATGTGTTTTCTCACATTGTATATGGCACATATTTGCTATTCTTTCATTGACCAGTCTCTCTCTCGCTCTCGCTCTCTCTCTCTCTCTCTCTCTCTCTCTCTCTCTCTCTCTCTCTCTCTCTCTCTCTCTCTCTCTCTCTCTCGCTCTCTCTCTCTCTCTGTGTCTGTCTGTGTGTGTCTCTGTCTCTGTCTCTCTCTGTCTCTCTCTCAAGCATGTCAGCAGAACCCCTTAACACATATGCACCCCCCCCCCCAATTAGCTGTGGCTATTGAGGCAAGGATGGATGCCTGTTGAATAGTCATGTCATATATGGGTGATCTGGGCTGGAGCAACCCACAGTACTTCAAGTCAACAGCAGAGGTCTCTGTTCATGCTATGTAGCTGATTTATATATACTCAGCTTCAGCTGCAAGCATTAAAGGTAAGAGGGACGGGGATGAAGGGAACGGCTGTGGATGAATCCCTTGGATCAATAGCCCCCAATTAAATTAAAATGATAAAATATATCGTCTTCTCGAGTAAATATTTTAGGACAAATTTGGAAGTAAAAAGTAACATCCCTGCCCTCCATCACACAACAACTGGACCACTAAGACACATTTATGAGAAGCAGAGTTCTGTATATGGGTTACTGTGAGGTCTGGCAAATGCAGATACTCTGGCTGAAAGACAGTCTGTTGGGTATTATGCAGCGCTGTACATAATTTGCCAGCCCTCTGATGGAGATTACAACAGTATATAGAAATAGGTCTGCAGGTCATAACGGAGAGCACTGCTGTCCGGACTGGACTTCACACAGGCAGCGTCTACAGGCCAGTGTAGTGTGGCTCACATAGAAAGACCTAATGTCTGAAGACCAGCAGCTTACTGGGGTCTTTAAGAAAAGAAAAAATCAAAACGTACATAGCCACTTGCTCGGACTTTTTAACCCCACTGAACACCAAAGCTGTTTGTGGAAAACAGTTTACTCAGTGCTTTATGCAAAGAACAGCAGAAAGTGTCAAACCTCCTCAACATTTTACTATAAAGAGTCACACTATCGATCCCTGTTGAATATTGACAAGTTAGGATTAGACTATTTTTCTGAAGGCCAGAAACGCTTGACTTTAAATTGGCAAGACATGGGATGAATGCCAATTAAGTATCTTGATCATAAATGCTATGAAACCCACTAAAATGTTCAATAATGCATAATTAATATCCAGGCATGGCTATGTCTCGTTCGTAAAACGTCGACTGTAGAGATCAAAGAGTAACAGTAACAATGTGATGAGGATGGTAAGCCTTTATGTTTTATCATTTATCTCTATTATATTTTGTTTTATTAGCATCACAGTAAACTAAAAGATGCCAAAGACATTTAAATGGAATATACGGGGGCACCGCATATATTGTTACGGGGGAGCAGGAATTGAGGACCCAACGCACACATGGTCACAGGTGAAGCAAAAGGATTAACAGTGGGTGACACGAGGGTATCGGCAGCACACAAGGACACATCACGGCACGCTCTGGCACCCAACACACTAAACAGCCGGACTTAAATACACAGAAACATAACCGAATAATCAACAACAGCTTTGGGGCAAATGCGTAACAGAGGAAACCTGGGCAGGATTCAGGACTGGGATGATGTCAGAGCAGGACGAGATATGGGACACAGAAACCAGGGCTGCAGTCGCCGGAACCAGGAGCAGCCAGGACGCATATGCTTGAAACAGCTTGCACCGATCAGCGGACTGCAGAAACAGTCTGTACTGCACTTGACTCATGTCACGGTCATTTGTGGAAAGAGGCCCCTGCAGGTGCAGGGTGCCTGAAGCGGAGCCTGGCTGTGCCGCTCAGCGGTTTAGAAACAGCAAAATCCCAAGCTGCAGTTTACTTCCAACCCAGATGTTATCCCTGACCTTAATCACTTATTTTTTTTTCTGTTTTGCCTATCCATAGTCGTCGTTTTGTCAAGACAAGATAAGCACAGAAACCTCTTTCCCAGCTTGCAACAGAGAGGCAATCATCACCTACAGCATTTGCCGTAGACATCAGCTACAGCGTTTGTTTTAGCTTAAACCGGGCAGCTCAAATCATGCCACGCAGTGGAAATGTCAAGTGAAAAACAAACTGGCACGTATACCGTAACACCAAGACTACATGTTGGTGAAAATTTTACAAACACTTTGTATGTATTTCCTTTCATGTGCATTTCACGATATGCTATCCAGGGACAGATGGGTCTACAGTATGATTTGTGCCACGAGGATTAGCCACCAGCTCCTATCACAGCTTGAAAGCAATATGAGGTCGCACATAACTGCATGTATGTTGACACGCACTACTGCAAAGAAACATGACCATGTATCAACGCCACATCACCCAGTGATGTGTTAATGTACGGAGAATGGATGAAAAGGACGCATGGCTACCAGTTACGATGTACGCCATGTGTCAGTCGATAAACAATACCATCTGTCAGCATTTAACACCCATATGAACACTGAGAAGTGGTGAAATGTCCCATGTCTGGATCAGATAATGGCGGTTCTGCACATACAACGGCCTCTGCAAAGGTGAGAACCAACCAACGAGGGCTGCAAAAGGCAATAACAACTCACAAAAATCTGCAATCCAACCAGGAGGGAGCAGTATGATCTATACACTACAAATATTACAATAGAAGAGAAAGTGCGAATGAGAGGGGTGCTGGAAAATTCATAATCTAAAATAAAGCTATGAAACTGTTTATGATTCCTAATCCTCTTTTAGATTTAGATTAAACAGAGGACTGATAAACACGGAGATACAATTACTGAACACAACCAGGGATGCGAAGTGCCCAGAAGTGTGTGTGTGTGTGTGTGTGTGTGTGAGTGTGTGTGTGTGTGTGTGTGTGTGTGTGTGTGTGTGTGTGTGTGTGTGTGTGTGTGTGTGTGTGTGTGAATGGGGGGGGTGCAGTCAGTGGACTCAGTGTAATTAAAAATCAATCCCTGCAACTTTTATAAGCATGAATTCAACCCTGTTTGGGATGACCATCATGATAATTGTTTGTGATCGCAGATAAAGTAATCATCAACACAAGCCGTACACCTGTAATAACTTAGGCAGTCTGGCTTAACAATCTAAAACCACTAACCCAAATTATCAAAACAAAACTTAATGGAAAATTAAAATGAAATGGAGCAGCCCATTGGGGCTGCGGCCCACTGGGAAAACTCCCAATGGTCCTGACGGAACGGCCCATGTCTTATGTTGTCTATAGGGCCTCTTCTGCTGAGCACAGAGTTGGCTATTCGTCCATCTCACATAATGTGCTTTGACACTAGTGACACAAAGTCAGACCAAAGCTAGTGCATGGCCCTTCTGCCCATTGGCATGTGTATGACATGAGTGATGAAGATGGCGGACCATGCTCTGAAATTCAGTACAGCTGGGATACAGGGGTTGATCTAGATTACATGTTGTTGGGATTTTTTATGGTTCATTTTGTTTTCTTCACATAATTTTTTTTCTTTTTCTTGGATTGGATTTTTCTCCCTTTTTCTCCCCAACTGTACCCGGCCAATTACCCCACTCTTCCGAGCTGTCCCGGTCACTGCTCCACCCCCTCTGCCGATCCGGGGAGGGCTGCAGACTACCAAATGTCTCCTCCGGTACATGTGGAGTCGCCAGCCGCTTCTTTTCACCTGACAGTGAGGAGTTTCACCAGGGGGATTTAGCACATGGGAGGATCACGCTATTCCTCCCAGTTCCCCCTCCCCCCCGAACAGGTGCCCTGATCGACCAGAGGAGGCGCTAGTGTAGCGACCAGGACGCATACCAACATCCAGCTTCTCACCCGCAGACACGGCCAATTGTGTCTGTAGGGAGGCCAGACCAAGCCGGAGTTAACATGGGGATTTCAACCGACGATCCCTGTGTTGGTAGGCAACGGAACAGACCGCCATATCACCCAGACGCCCCCTGTTCATATAATTCTGAATGAACAATACTGAATTACAACAGTAGCTGCATTTCTTAGCAGGACGAATTTTGGTTAAAATCTCTCATCTCATAAGTGGTCGCTCATGTCTATTGCCCTATTAGGAAGGACGGCATGCCTGAAACACATTGCTACCGCTGGTGGGCCCACATTTGTGTGGCTGAAATGAGCCTCGTCTGAAGTGCTGAGAATTGCTATGAATTGGAAGCGGGGCAAGAGTGGGAGACGATGATAAAAGACGAAAAAACAAACAAAAGAGGTAAAGTCACAGAAGAGTCTGGCGGTTATTTGAGCATGTAGAAAGGAAGAGTTGGGAGGGCTGGTTATGCAAAGCATCGACTATCAGTAAGAAGGTGTTGAGGTGATGAGTGATCTTTATCTTAACGGCCGGGTCCGTAACACTTCCCAGACAAGTGTTTCACCACAGATGGCTGTCTGGCATCCAAGGCAGAGCACCATAAGTAAGGTCAGGGTGGGGGGATAGACAAAGGTTTAGACTGAATTGGTTATTTCCATTTGGAGTCTATATGTTGGAGAAATGGTACAATTTGTGAAATTCCCTTCCGCTCCGCCTGTGCATGTGTGTGTGTTAGTGTGTTAGTGTGTTTGTATTCTGTATGCGTGCACCCACATAGGTAAACTGTAGGTTAAATCTAATATTATCATACTGAGCTGTGCCTTTGCCTTGCTATCTCCCATTCAGTTACCAAGCAACCCCACAAAATCCTATAATTTATTGCTCCACTGATATATTTGTAGCATGCAAACACACACACACACACACACACACACACACACACACACACACACACACACACACACACACACACACACACACACACACACACACGTTCAAACCTGCAACACACACTGTATTGGTCAATGACAAAAGTTATTCATAGTGAATGTGACTTTTTCAGCCTTTGGACTGCATTTTAATGATGCTAATTACTAAATAAATTGCTTACTATTTTCAGAAATCTTTGTGTGTGTGTGTGTTTTTTCAGGGTGACTCCCAAACGTCTCTCTCGTCACGATCCACGCATATTTCCAAGGGCAACCGATGTACAAATGACAACCCCACTTTACGAGCGCCGGGGTTTTTTTGTGTGTGTGTGTGCGGCAACACACGGGGCGAGTTACTGAAGCCGCCGGGGGAGAAGGGCTTTTCGGTGCGCTTGATAACTGCAGAATAATGATCCTTTTGATGAAACCGGTCTCTTTTTCTCTCCTCCTCTTACAATCCCACAGAAATATTTGAACATTTTCATGAATAATCTACACGTTTTAGGTTTTACTAGCAAACATTTGGGAGAAAAATGTACACACGTAATTATTTTTTGTGAATGACAAGAATGAGACAAAAACACAAAAAAAAACAGGTGAAAATATTTGGTTTCTGCAATCCATTAAAATGATTTCTTGACTTTACTAAGTCAAGTCACTTTGTGTAAGCTATTATCTGGGCATGTGTGTGTGTGTGTGTGTGTGTGTGTGTGTGTGTGTGTGTGTCACTACACACAGTATAGTCAGTTACTCTTCCTTTTTTTGCTACCCTCGGTTCCTCGTGGCTCACACACTGCAATAACAAGCCAGAGAGGTTATCAGCCCCTTTAGCCAATAGTTATGGGCACTATGGGGCTAATAAAAGGACGCTGCTTTTTAAACTAGCGAGTCAGCCTTTCTAAGATGCAAGGATCAACCATTTCTGTAGCCTGGCATTGTTGTGATCAGCAGAGTAGATGCATCTAGTGGATGAACCAGATAGACACGTAGGTTCAGGATCATTTAAGTATCGTGGGCTTTAGAGCAGTTGTGGTCCGTATCAACGATTTGGTGGGGATACTCCTGTCTATGGCCCTGAGCGAGGAAACGGAAAGAAGGACTGGAGCTGGTCCCCGAGCGTTACACGGTTGCTTCCCACTGCTCCAAGCTTGTGCGCTTGCTTACAATGACAAATAATGTATCTTCATAACCGACCCTTTCTATGGAGGGTTGCTGAAATGTTATGGGTCTACTGTGACTCAAAGTAGCCTCTCTGATGGGGGGGGGGGTAAACACTTGGCTACCCTAATGACACGCCACTCTCACCCACACCGCCTCCCTCTAGCATAGAAAGCACTGTAATTTGTTTCCACAGTTACTCACCCAGAAGTAGCACAAGGGGATTAAACACATCAAATCCAGTGTATCTGAAAATAACACACAAAGTAATGCTCAGTGGGGTCAGAGCGGGCAAGTTGACCTTCAAAGTAGTCCCTCATTCCCACACGGAGACAACCACTGAACAATTTGCTAACTTGCCGGATTCAGTGTATACGTGTCTGAAAATAACAAAGGCAAAATCTTTGCTGCAGGAGAGGAAAAACTCTCCAGCCTTGTCTGGCAAGTAGCCATCCACAAGCTGTATGAAAAGGAAAGATTAATGCTCTTAAAGTGGATTCTGTGCATCATGCTTGTATGAGGGTGTGCAGGCCAGGGGTGTATCAGCAAATGTGGATTTCAACAGCATACATTATTAAAGGGGTTCAGAGGAAATTTGGACAACAATCAAAATGTAGTGCTACCGTTTCATGAGCATAAGCTTTCAACTACAGTTGCTTTATGTTCTTAGTGGTGGAATATCTGAGACGGTCTTCCACACCTTCGTTCTCCCGTCTCCTCCTACAAGAACAAAGAAGCTTGCACTCAATCACACTCGCAAACACACTTGCCTGATGAGGCCAGGGGAAGGAACCTACTTCCCATTGAGTGTGTCTCCACACCTTCTGTCTTCTCATTGGCCCAGTGTGATTAATGACTCAACCTCTCCCAATGATCAGGTGACCATGGAGATAGCGGAAGAAAGAGTTACACACACACACACACACACACACACACACACACACACACACACACACACACACACACACACACACACACACACACACACCAATTTCATACATCAGCACACAAGAATTTGTGCCAGTTGTTTACAGACGACACCGTTCTGCCACATCAGTGTGAGCCATTTCCCTTCATTTTCCTCCCGTGCATCATCTTTCCTCTTTAATGTAATTTTTAAAAGACTTTCTACACCCGTGTCTCCCCCTCTCACCTCCCTTTCTCTATTTTTCTCCATGTTAAAAGATTTAGTCCTGATATTTGACCCAATTAAATATCTGACAGGGACATGAGCGTCAGCCTAACATAGCTGCATCACTATTACGCTTACCTACTGGTATGAGAGGAGGTTGACATGCTCATGATTTGCCGTTTTTACCGGACTACAAGTCACATCGGAGTATAAGTCACACTCGGCAACAATGTGTTGTTGCAAGGAAAATAACAAACAAGTTGCTTCGGTGTATCTGCTACTATGACTACTACTAATTTTGGCTGCTCCCGTTAGGGGTCGCCACAGCAGATCATCCTTCTCCATTTGTTCTTGTCCTCTGCATCTTCCTCTTTCATGCCAGCCACCTGCATGTCCTCCCACTCCACATCCATAAACCTCCTCTCTTATCTTCCTCTTTTTTCTCTTGTCTGGAGCTCCATCTTCAGCACCCTACTCCCGATATACCCAGTAGCTCTCCTCCACACGTCCAAACCGTCTCAAACCCTCCTCTGTTAATTTGTTTCCAAAACGTCCAACCTGAGCTCTCGTTCTAATATACTCACGCCTAATCCTGTAATGAAAATATCAGCATCTTCAACTCTGCCTCCTGGCTTTTCACAGGTGCCACCATCTCCAAACCATACAACATAGGTGGTCTTACTACCATCTTGTAAACCTTCCCTTTAACTCCTGCTGGTACCCTTCTGTCGCAAATCACTCCTGACACTCTTCTAATCCCACTCCACCCTGCCTGCACCCTCTTCTTCACCTCTCTTCCATGTTCCCCGTTACTTTGAACAGCTGACCCCAAGTATTTGAACTCATCCACCTCCACCATCTCTACTCCTTGCATCCTCACCATTCCGCTGTCCTCCCACTCATTCACACAAATGTATTCCTCTTCTCTCCAGTGCATACCTCCACCTCTCCAGGCTCTGCTCAACCTGCTCCCTACTCTCACTCAAGATGACAATGTCATCTCCGAACATCACAGACTCCTGCCTGATCTCATTCATCAACTGTCCATCATCACTGCAAACAAGAAAGGGCTCAGAGCCCATCCTTGATGTAATCCCACCTCCACCTTGAACCCATCTGTTATTCCTACCACACACCTCACCATTGTCACACTTCCCTCATACATTTCCTGCACCACTCCTACATACTTCTCTGCAACTCCCGACTTCCTCATACAATACCGCACCTCCTCTCTCGGCACCCTGTTGTATGCTTTCTCTAAATCTACAAAGACACAATGTAACTCATTCTGGCCTTCTCTATACTTCTCCATCAAGAGTCTCAAAGCAAACATCACATCTGTGGTGCTCTTTCGTGGCATGAAACCATACTGCTGCTCGCTGATCGTCACCTCTCCTCTTAACCTAGCTTCTATTACTCTTTCCCATATCTTTATGCTGTGGCTGATCAACTTTATACCTCTGTAGTTGCTGCAGTTCTGCACATCACCCTTATTCTTGAAAATCAGTACCAGTATACTTCTTCTCCACTCCTCAGGCATCCTCTCACTTTCCAAGACTGTGTTAAACAATCTAGTTAAATACTCCACTGCCATCTCTCCTAAACATCTCCATGCCTCCACAGGTATGTCATCAGGACATACCTTCATAGCTGCCCTCACTTCCTCCTTGCTAATCCACCACACTTTCTGATTCACTACCCCTACATCCTCCAGCCTTCTCTCTCGCTCTCATTTTCTTCATTCATCAGCCCCTCAATTATTCCTTCCACCCTCCCAACACTTCTCTCTTGTCAGCACATTTCCATCTCTAGCCTTGATCGCCCTAACTTGCTGCACATCCTTCCCAGCTTGGTCCCTCTGTCTAGCCAATCGGTACAAGTCCTTTTCTCCTTCCTTAGTATCTAACCTCTCATACAACTCACCATACGCCTTTTCCTTTTCCACCTCTCTCTTTGCTTTATGTTGTATCTCCTTGTACTCCTGTCTAATTTCTTCATCTCTCTGACTATCCTACTTCTTCTTTGCCAACCTCTTCCTCCGTATAATTTCCTGTATTTTCTCATTCCACCACCAAGTCTCCTCATCTTCCTTCCTCTGTCCAGATGACGCATGAAGTACCTTCCTAGCGGTCTCCCTCACTATTTCTGCAGTGGTTGCCCAGCCATCTGGCAACTCTTCACTACCACCAGTGCCTGTCTTAACTCCTGCCTGAACTCCACACAGCAGTCTCCCTTCTTCAACGTTCACCATTTCATCTTTGCTTCTGCCTTCACTCTCTTCCTCTTCTTGATCTCCAAAGTGTATGTGTGCACAAGTCTCATTTATCCAATCCAATCCAAACCATTTTGTATACATACTCTATTGTACATTGTATGTATACTGGTACACTCTGTCATGTCCACCTATCTCAAGTAAGTATGTAAGTAACCTGCTAACATCTACTTCAGCATCTCTGATATATATTGTCTGCACCATTGCACTTTATTGCCTCTTTTTTCACCTGCATAAGTCAATCCTTGTGTATACTATATCTGAAGATTGTTGTGTTGTAGTGTTTTTATTCTATGTTAAGTACACTGAGGGAGCCACAAAACCAAAGTCAAATTCAGTGTATGTGCAAACCTACATGGCCAATAAACGTGATTCTGAGGTCGCATTTATAAGGTGGTGCAGTATTTTCAATTAAGCCACAAAATAAAACAGTGCCTTCCAGTGGCCTTAGTTGAAATGCAGTGTACTCTTCTGACAAAATTACAGAGTGTAAGTTGCTTTGGAATATAAGTTGCAGGACCGGCTAGAAGAGTACAACAACAGCGACTTATAGTCTGGGAACTATGGCGCTTAAGCTTTGCAAAGTAAGTATTGAATTTGCCTCTAGCCACCTTCTGTCATCTCTTCCTTTCTTTCCCCTGTCTCTTCTCCTCTCTCTATATCCTCCTCCGTACTTTCTTTTTCTACGTTCCCCAGAAGAGTTGCGAGGGAAAGTAGGCTATTAAATCTGCAGATGTATGAGGAAGAGGGGGTATCAAGCACTCATGTAAATTATCCCAATATTTGCATCTGGGCTTCATTGTAAAAAGGTCCCCACCACTTCTGCAGCCCAATTCCAATTCCATCTAGCGGATAATTGTCAATTCAACCAAGGGTGTAAATTCTATGAATCCACTCCATCAGTCCTCTCTCACACATTGAATCTCTCTCTCTCGTGTGTATAGGGGAAGTGGGGAGCTAATCTGTTTTCTAAATTTACTATTCGCACTACAATTCCTTGCTGTTGTTACTTCTCAGTACTTACGGCTGGGATGTGTTTCTGAGTGGATTGGAAAACACCATCTATAGCGGAAGGGAGGAGTTGATAGGAAAAGACTGGGCTGGAAAGGAAAGGATCAAATAAATGAGAAGAAAAGAAAACACCTCTTTTGCTGCTGCTGAAATAACGTCCTTCCTCCTCTATGTCAAAGTTGGTATGTGTGTGTGTGTGTGTGTGTGTGAATAGTGTGTTTGTACACTAACCCCCCCCCCCATCTTTTCCCAAATTCATTTATTCTGAAGTTTTATTGAGGTCTTAAAAGGGTATGTGCCAATCTCATAGCCTCCAGTCTTCTTCGTCTCCCGTCTCCGCTCAATCCCTCCTCCTCCTCCTCCTGTTCTTCGCTTCTCCTCTGGTCTCTTAAAAAAGGGCTATGTGCTTAAAAACAGCTGTAGTTCAGATGTGCTCTATTAAAGGACTATGGAAGCCTGAAAGAAATCTCTCTGGTGTCCTTGTACTTCCCCGAATGGTCACACATGGACACTGACACACACACACACACACACACACACACACACACACACACTCAGAGGCAGTTTCCCTCAGGTGATAGAGAGACATACTAATTGTCTTTCTAGCTGACTGACCCTGAGAGCTAAGGAGAAAATGAGGGAGGAGAAGGAGTTGGATGGATGGGGGGGCTGAAGAGAGGAAGGAGAATAAATAAAACAAAGACAACTGTCTAAGCATGTGGGTTTCTGTTTCGGTGATACAAGGAAAATACTGAGGACTACATGAAGCACACTGTATGGGGAAGCTAGATGAGCTCATTGGCTGAGTCTGTGCTGCTGGGGTAGTTTACATGGAGTGAGGTGAGGAGCAGTTGCCATACTTTGGAAGCAATGTATTGCACGAGACAGTTTACAAATATCGATTCGGTTTTCAAGCGCAATGTGTAATATTTCTGCTTTCCCGGAGCATAATATGACTAGTAAATATGAGAGAACGTTGCCGAATGGTACTGATGGAAACAAAGTGAACGACCCCATCACTCTCCAAATTCCTCTATTCAAAACCACAGCACCCAGGCAGGCCTATTTGTTTTTGTTATTTTAAGCCCCAAAACGATTTGGCCCACACTCATATTCCTCAACAGTGACAGCAAATGTGCTGAAAAGGGCACCTGCCTTTCTGTGAATTTGTTTGCTTTGCTTGCTCTGGTTCAGTTTTATTATTCACATTGCTGAATGGTGAAGGCTAAGATGGTGGAAGGGGTGAGAATGACATGAAGGATAAGGAGGTGATCTATTATCAATGTGAAAGAATAATTCACTTCTTTTACAATCTGGGTCTTATTGTCGTAGGTTTTTCCTACTGTGCATATTGGTTATGATATCATTTTACTCACCAGCTTTGTTTTGGAGATTTTGGCCACAGGACCACTGCTGGACAGTTTTACAATGGCATCTAATGGGACAGCTGAATGCGGGCCTTAAACCTGGCCTTTCAACAACAACAAAATTAAAAAAAACAGCCCCTTGTGCCTAAAGTGGACTGTGTACATGAGTCCCATTAAGTATGACTTCTCAGTTGCTCTGGCCGGGCAGTTTATTGATGGTTACTACCTACGATAAATAAGATGGTCATTTCTGACAGTTGAACCAGGAAGTGGTTCAGCATTCTGATCACACACTGATAATACTGGATGGTTTGGAGAATAACTTTTAACTTGCACCTTTGTTTTTATTTCAAGATACACAATTGAGTCCGGGTGGCGTGACGGTCTATTCCGTTGATTACTAACATGGTGATCACCAGTTCGAATCCCCGCGTTACCTCCAGCTTGGTTGGGTGTCCCTACAAGCACAATTGGCCATGTCTGAAGGTGGGGAGCCGGATGTGGGTATGTGTCCTGGTCGCTGCACTAGCGCCTCCTCTGGTCGGTCAGGGTGCCTGTTCAGGGGGGGGGGAAACTGGGGGGAATAGCGTGATCCTCCCACACGCTACGTCCCCCTGGCGAAACTCCTCACTGTCAGGGGAAAAGCAGCGGTCGGTGACTCCACATGTATCGGAAGAGGCATGTGGTAGTCTGCAGCCCTCCCCGGATCGGCGGAGGGGGTGGAGCAGCGACCGGGACGGCTCGGAAGAGTGGGGTAATTGGACAAGAACAATTAAGGGGAGAAGGGGGGGGTCCAACAAATTATTTAAAAAAAACATAATTGAGTTAAACGGGCGGCAGGCGGGGAGACACCCTGGACTACTGGGATAGGCTCCAGCACCTCCACGACCCTGAAAGTAGGATAGAGCGGTTTGGCTGATGGATGGATGGATGAAGTTAAATGGGACTTGTTGAAACACTCGTGTTCAGTTGCCCCATAAAACAATGCTGTAAAGCTGCGTCTAGCAGCGGCCCCGTATCCAAACTCTTCAAAATGAAGCTGAAGAGCAAAACGTTATCATAACCGATACGCCTGATGGCAAAAACATTGAAGAGCCGAAAACAATGGAATTATTCTTTAAGGTGCATTGCAGTTTAAGCGACATATGCAAGAGGAGGCCGCGCAGTGCTGTGCACGAGGCTTACTGCTGCATACTTCCTCTGTTTCCCACAGCAATTTGTAGTTAATTTGTATAATGTAGATTATGCATGTGATTTGTGTGTGTGTGTGTGTGTGTGTGTGTGTGTGTGTGTGTGTGTGTGTGTGTGTGTGTGTGTGTGTGTGTGTGTGTGTGTGTGTGTGTGTGGCTAATCTTGCAAACTACTGGACCTACCAGCCTAACAAATTCTGTGCACAGTTATGACCATGATGAAGAACCTGCAGTGATTCAAAACCTTCCAAAACTCGTGTCCTTGCTATCGCCGCTCACTCTCTTCATTCACTCGCTAGCTGACTCGACTAACGCTGCTCACCATCACTACCCGATGTGAGTCAGCCGTGCCCATGCACGACTCACATCTACGGTTGAGTCAGACTGGACAGCGACGGTGTCAAAAGCAAAGCATTGTGTGTGCTCGGCAATGAGTCTTGAAAGTAAACGAGAAGCCGACCATACTTGGCAAGCCAGCAAATCATTCACTGCTGATCCCAGAACAGGCGAACTAGCTGAACCAAAAACAATTCGCCTTATTCACCTCGCCGCCATAGGGAAGGGCCATAGTCTCCATTGTTGAAATTATGCTATAAAAATACAATTTCAAGAGTATGATTAACCACAGTCCCAGCTGGAAATCACCTCGGTAGTTTTAATCAAACATTCCCCATGGCTGAGCTATATTTTCTTACGTTGTTTTATGAATGAAAGGCAATCAGCAGAGCAGCCTTCGCCTTCATTCATTTTATTCTGTGAAAGCTGCGACGGTTAAACACATTTGAAGGATTTCAATCAGGGCTTTGAAATGTTGATAGCCGGATCTCTGTCACTTCATGTCAGACGATACATACTCGATACATACTTCTGCAATACATACTCCTGCAATACATACTCCTGCAATACATACTCCTGCAATACATACTCCTGCAATACATATACTCCTGCAATACATACTCCTGCAATACATACTCCTGCACTCCTGGCAGAGCTCTGCTCTCTGCTGAGTGCACTACTTTATTCTGTTATGCCTATGGAAAGGTGGTTAATGTTTGTACCGCATACCTTCTGCCCAGAGCAGTCCGTACCATAGAGAATGAGGTCCGGTGCCTCTTTGTTTGGGACTTGGCATGTAAGACGGATCAGGGATAAGCGTTTGTGACGGACTGGTGTCATGTACAGGGCTCTGTACTTGAGCACCTGAGCTGCTACGTGCCACAAATACCAGAGGTAGCCTAAGTTCCTGGTGTATAGATCACAGTGGCTCTAACAAAGCTTTTTCACCTTATGGCATATATAGCCAGGGAAAGCATGGTTTTTAACCATTACAGTCTTTAGAAATAGGTGTGAAGAATGTATAATGTCCACGTTGGCAACCTCCAAGACATATAAGAATGCCCGCAAAGGAAGGAAGGGAAAAAAATATATCTTAGTGCTGACGTGCTTCTGGCCAACTCAGGCATGCTGGGATTAACATTATGACACATGGCAGACCAGGACAACAGAAAACGAGGCTAGTCTGATTTGTCATCCTAAATAGGACAGCCTTTATCTTAGTTGATCCAAGTTTCATTTTTTACCATTCTTTTTACACCGTTGTTACATTGTATAATCAGATTAGTCCGATACAAAGAAGGGGACTTACACAACAAGAACATCCCACCACAAGGCCTGGCAACGTCAAGAAGGAAAGCCCCCTTCATGGACTGAGATAAAAGGTCTTACACTGCAGGACTAAAATCCATCTGGTTAGTTGCCCCTATTCACACAAATATTCACACTGCCTTTTGAGAAAGAGTCGAGACAAGATAATGTTTGAAAAGATATGGCAAATGGTCTCAAACACTGTTTATTCTCTCTTTTTTAACCAACATTCAAAACCCATTTAAATGTCTTGCAGAATTGTTTTTAGTTTAAATATAAGTCTTCAATTGAATATGACCGTCTTAAGAGAAGAAGCAAAGGAAGAACAGTTTTCTTTGGAGGTGAATAGGAGAGCAACTTTTAAAAACAGGTTAACAGAGTCTTATGCCCCAAATACACAAATAAAGTAGCTGTACACACAAACAATTACACGCACAAGCATGCACATACACAGGTTTGCACAGGCAGACACCACAAAATGTACAAGGAGAAGCACACACACACACACACACACACACACTTCGACGTACACACTAATACAAAGAGGCACATCAGATTAGTGGAGCCACAGGCCCTAAAAACACAAGCAGCAGGAACCTAATTGGACCAAGTAGGAACCAAAGAGTGAGTCCTAAGCGTGTCAAATGTTCCCCCTTGCTACTGAGACTACGACACACATTTAGTGCTGCTTCTAAACCAATGGGTCATCATTATCAAAGAAGTGCATGACTCATTCTGCCCCTCTCTCCTCCTGTTCCCACACTCCCTCCTTCTCCCCTCTCCCACTTTATCAATGAGACGCATGGCCGCTCACAGCTGCAATGCATCGAGGGGGCCATAAAGCAGGTCAAAATAAATATTCTCCTGACACCTACTTTAGACTCAGAACGGCAGATGCACAAATGGGCCGAGGAGAGAGAAAGGCGATGAGGGGAGGGAAAGAAAGAAAGAAAGAGAGAAAGAAAGACAAAGAGTGAGACTCCTACAAGTTCTTGGGTGTACAAGTGGACAAAGATGAATCATTAAAATCCTTTCCTGCTGCCGAGAGTTGGTATTATGGGTGGTATTATTGCAGCTCTGTCTGCCACGGTGCATACAAAGTAAACACGGCTGCAATGTTTTGCGTCTTGGCTACAGCTCGAGACATCTTGATCTGTCTCCTGCATACTCTCAGTTCTCTCTTTCACTGAACAAGTCCAGAAAAATACCACTGATCTAGAGCGGGCCAATGGAGGATGGTGGATCTTTTAACAACGTTTAGCACTGTAAAACATGTTTGAACTACTTTGGAGGACTATTCAGCTGTTTTTTTTTGTTGTTGTTGTTAGGTTTTTTTTTTTGTTTGTTTGTTGTTGTTTTTTTGGTTGTCTCAAGGTCCAACCCACAGTGCCAATTAACATGTAGGGGACTTCAAAATACTTTCAGCATCAAAAATAGCTACTACAGCGATGGAAAGCCACTATGTTAATGAAACCTAAAAAACAAAATCTCTCTCAGACAATGAGAGCACTGGCCTTGCACCAATCACACGTTGACACACAACAACATGCACATGTGCACACAAACAAATATACACAAACACAAGACTGTTTTGTACTTGACCTGGAAAAGCACTTACAGCAAATAAATGGATGTTTGTCTTTGTGTGTGTGTGTGTGTGTGTGTGTGTGTGTGTGTGTGTGTGTGTGTGTGTGTGTGTGTGTGTGCATGTGTGCTTGCATGTGTGTGTGTGGGGTGTGCGTCTGTGTGTGTCTGTGTAGGGTTGAGCAGGTGTGGACGATTTTCTCATCCCTCAGTGGTCCTCTCGGGCCCGAGGCCGGTTCCTCTTTCATCTTTCCTTTTCTTCCCACTAAAATCCGTGGGTAGCCCACCATCCTCAAGACTTTCATAGATTTTCTCCACAGCTGTCAGATAGGACATGGCGAAACCAGACTGTTAATACTGCACTGCACAAAACTATTCCCCTCTAATCACTTAATCGAATGGAGCACTTGAGGCATCCAAGGATGAATGTGCTTAGATATGTCGTGAACATTTGACAGCTGTATGAAACTTACATTTCCATTGGCTCAAATCATTTTTAACGCTTCCTTTCATATAAGATTTTTGATCAAATTTTTTTTAAAAAGTGTAACAAATAACGCACAATTAATTACAAAAAAATCAATCTATCAAACCCCTCCATCTTAAAATGTTGGATCACCTTTATTGAGAGAGAGAGATGTATTCATTTCACACAGCCAATAGTCAAGGTGGAACTCGGGGTATTTCCAATACATGTATACCCAGCACATGAGCATTTTAAACTTCTGATAAAGCTGCAATCTGTAACATTTCTCCATCGGTGAGTCATTATCTTATCCATTCAGGCCATGGAGTCATGTTACATAATACTAACAGGCATGTTCACCATGGTTGGAGACACTCTCCAGTCACCCTATACGACGCACTGTTGAATTCTTTTGACCAGGTCAGATGAACACTGGTACAGCGGCAAACAGGTACTACACGTACCTATTTCAATTCAATTCAATTTATTTTAATGACAATAAATTGAATTGAATTGAATTGAAACAGGTACGTGTTGGAAACAACTCCAGCAGGGATAAAGACTGAAATACGATGTGATGCTTCTGTCAGACAGTCAATCAATATAACTGCAGAACAATGTGGTGATGTGGTTTGATGAAGTTTGGACTGCCTGCCTTAGCTCTAGTCCAAGGATCGCATTTTAACAAGGGTTGCAGACTATTTTCTGATGGCACATGAGCCACGACGCCTGCCTGCTACATCTTGTCTGTAGTCCGCAAGAATCACTTGCAGGAGGTCCATTTCTCTCTGCCTCCTTCATCAAACTATACTGGGGGCGCTGCTCAACGGTAGCATTGATTGACTGTCCAACAGAATCGTCAGACCATCATCACATTTCAAATGGAAGAAATAACGCAAAATCCAAGGGATGGCAGCTTTAAATCTCTCCAGCTTGTTACCTTGTAGCGCCGCCCTGCAGCCTTTCCAATCCATTAATCCAGAATGGGTTTCTGTGACAATGGCAGTGAAATCACCGTCACTTACTGCGTGTTGAAGGAAGGCTGCTGCACTCTCACCAGTTGAACATGTAAGCCTGTTAGTACAACCGTGCCAAAATTTGAACCTACGCAACAACTGTGAGTGAAAACCTTTTTAGCCCCATTAAACTCATGAATGATGCACAACGGCCCTGACATGAGAGATGCATGTCTAAACAGCTGTGCAACATGCTAAACTGCACCACACCGTCCCCTGGCACAACATAGCCCACTTTACTGCAGTTGTAACAGTTTGGCAATTAGCAGACTGAACCAAATGATTATTCACCGCTTTTTGCGATTAAAAGGAGTACAATTTAGCCGGCAGTACAGTAGATCAATCAGACTGAAAAGACAGAAAGTGTTTTGAAACATTTTTTTGTATCAAATCCATTCCCCAATGTGGCTATTAGACGGTTCAGGACAAAATGATCCATTCCTTGTTTCATCCAAGGCAACTGTTTTGCCTGTTGGTTTTTTGTTTGTTTGTTTGTTTTGCCTTTCTGTCCTTGATAGTCCAAAAGCTACCAACAAAAAAGTGGAAACCGGGGTCTGTGACTGCAACAAATTGAGTCAGACTGAACACCCGTCTGATTTGTTTGCTGTCTATGTGCCAGTCTGTCAAGCTGTCTGTTTTACAACTTGGATGGCCACCTCTCTGCCAGCTCATCCATCGGTCTGTACACATGATAAGTGAAATTCTTTCACATTGGCTCACTGAGGTTAGGGAGCCCACACTACTTCTTGACCAAAACATATCTGGGGGGGGAAAAAAAAGTAAACTTCCCATTTACTTGAAATGCTGTGTAGGTCAAATTAAGTGATCGTGTCGCTTGCACATGGAGTTCTGGCACCGTCTCTCTCCTTGTCATCTGCTCTTTGTAGCCTCAAGGCTTATCAGGCCTTGTGTGATAATGGCACCACACTCAGGTAGAAGGACACACACACACACATGCAAACACACACATGCACGCACACACACATGCATGCACGCACACACATGCACAGGCACGCACCTCACAAATATAGATTCTGAACCAGCAGAGGCCATATGGCTGGTTTCTGGCCTGCATAATTGGTTTAAACACAAAAGTGTGTATCACTGTGTTTGTTTGAGTGTGTGTGTGTGTGTGTGTGTGTAGGCAGCATTTCTGCCTCTCGGTACCAACAACCCCGTCGATAATCACCCAGCAAATGAGCCTGCTGTCACTGCTGTGGTCCCTTGACAGAGGTGCTGCAACCACACTGGCACATACGTACACGCGTGCATGCATTTGCAGACACACCTACACACACACGTGCACACAAACACAAACAAATGCACAGGTTTCCACAAAGGGACATCAACAAAGATTCAGAAACTGACACTCTCATTAAACAAACACACTTATTCAAACAAACGCTCAAGACTTGACACAGAAATCTCTCTCACCTCTCCTCCCTGCTTCTGTGCCACCAAAGGATTTCACACTATCAAAAGGATTTCGTATCCTTTCTCGGCAATATTTCAGATTTTGGACTTCATGTACTTTTCTCACTCTCCAAGGAATTGAAATGATCTTTTCCCCCTCTGGTTGGGTTGCTGGGTCGGCTAGGTGGTGTGACAGGGTATGTAAGGGTTAAAGATCTTGCTAAATCATCGTGTGTAAGCATGGCCGCATGTGGAGAGCCGCATTTAGGTAGCCGTGATCACGCTACCCGGGACTGACTGGGAATAAAACTGACATCACGATATTTTTCAATTTTTACTATATGTATTGCAATTTTAATGAAAAAGAGGCATTACATAATTTCACCTGACATATGCAGCTTTTAACTTCAACACCTCTGGAAAGAATTTATCATTCTGTCAATGATCAGGGTGACTTAAGAGGGGAAATAAGGCATTTCATCTTAACGTAACACCCCTGTATTCACTTAATAGTCAGCCATCAATCCAGGCTAGTCTATGATCAACTCATATTTTCTATATTATTGACTTGGCTTACCCTTGTAGAGGGGGGGGGGGCTCATCACTGTATGAGTGAAAAAAGGGTGGTGTCTGGAAAGGATTCAGATGAATACAGGAGGCTTCATATCACTGCCGGTAAAGAGATACTTCACCCAAAACTTGTAATTTTAGTATCAAGGACTTATCCCCGTGGGCTGGAGAGGAGGATGACAAAAGTTGGTACTGGCATCCCTCACAGAGAACAGGACTTCTGCTCAGCTGAATCCGTGTAAGACAAAAAGGAGACTGTTTTTCCCAGCAGAAAAAAAAATGATTAAAACGCCCATAAAAACTTCTCAAACTACTCCGACAGCATAATCCAACTCTCCGTGTCCATTCGTATGCTCATTATTTTCCAAACACACATAGTTTTGCCAAAATATAAAACGAACCACTTCTGCGGGATTACCAGGTCTGTGTGACATAAACAGCCCAATACCAGAACTCAAAATCATCGTCGTTGGTGTCTCTCGTGTCCGAGGATCCATTCCAAGAGATTAAGGTGTGTGCTTGAAACGAAGATGGCTTGACAGTCAAAGGTGAGAATAGACGAGACGGGAACAGAGTGGACAGGGCATAGTGGGGGGTGGACCCATTCCAAAACTCAAAATATGCCCCTGCCAAACCATATATACTGCTTTTAATGTCCAACAGCACTGCTATCATTGCCAAAAGTATTGTAGTATCAACAAAGTAACACCATAAATGTTTAGTATGCCAGCATTAAAAGCAGTTTTCCCTATACAGTTCTTTAACGTAGGTCCTAAAACGGCCTTGTGTAATTAGATAGAGCATATTATCATAAATAAGATATAGTTCTGTGAACATGTAGACCAGTTCACTGATGCACAAACTAACCTGCTGATTTTGCTTTTCACCTTCTCTTCCCTTTTCCCTCTCTCTCCCTGCCTGGGTAACATGAATGTCCTACTTTTACTTCATATGCATTTACTGTAGTCAACTCTGGTAGATAGTAACTACCAGAGTTGGGGATCAAGCAGTGGTTGGATGAGGACCAGGGGCCCCATGTATCAATTGTTACTATGGGCAAATTTGTGCGTACACACCCATGGCATTGTTTAACCCTCAAGATTGTCTGTCAGTCAGCTGCAAAGTATGGGGGTTATTTGTAATTCCTTCCTCCTAACATCTATTGTCTACCTCTTGCAACGAGCAATCACCCAGGCCTGCAAAGACATCACTGTTAGCCAACCGGTGGCTAAATTCAGGGGTTACCCAGGTTCTACACTGGTCTCTGAGACAAACTTCAGGGCTAAAGATTTGCCCATAATAACGATTGATACATGAGACCCCAGGAGACTGAGAGCATTAGGCATGTGTGTGTATGTGGGCGTGTCCCATGTGTGTACGTGCTGATCTGGAGTCAGTTTGGTAGGAGTTAGGTATAATTAAATTATTTAATTTAAAATACTGATTTTTATTTATAGATATCATTTACATGCAAAATGGGTCTACCCAAAAAGCAGACAAAAAATTCAACCCGCGGCAAAACTTCAAAAGTAGCTCAATTCTGGGGGGTCCGAGTGGCGTAGTGGTCTATTCCGTTGCCTACCAACATGGGGATCATCGGATCGAGTCCCCGTGTTACCTCCAGCTTGGTCTGGTGTCCCTAAAGACACAATTAGCCGTTTCTACAGGTGGGAAGCCAGATGTGGGTGTGTCCTGGTTGCTGCACTAGCACCTCCTCTGGTCGGTCAAGGCCTCTGTTCGGGGGGGGGGGGATAGCATGAGCCTCCCATACGCTACATCCCCCTGGCAAAACTCCTCACTGTAAGGTGAAAAGAAGCAGCTGGCAACTCCACATGTATCGGAGGAAGCATGTGGTAGTCTGCAGCCCTCCCCGGATCAGCAGAGGGGGTGGAGCAGCAACAGGGATGGCTCAGAAAAGTGGGATAATTGGCCGGATACAATTGGGGAGAAAAAGGTAGGGGGGTTAGCCCAATTCCGCGGGAAACTGCAGACCTGGCACCACTGCACTTCCGTTTGAACCCTCATGCACGAGCCTCATGCATGTTTTGCTCCTGGGCATGTGCGTGCGGCGGATGGTACACGTTTGAGCACCCGCCTCCTCCACTTCCATTGGTCAGAACAGTTAGCCACAATTTCAAAGCTTCAGGGTTTCAGATGCAGCTTGTTGAATTGCTTCTGTTGGTTGAAGCATCACAGATTTGCACAAACACAAGGCATACTTCTTCACCCGATAAACCTTTTTGTTCGCTTTCTTTTTATCTTCACTTCCTGAAGCTGGACAGTAAACTTTTATCACACTGCTACTCAGGCATAATCTGCTTTGTATATGGGGAGTGCAGCATCAGTTTAGTCAAGGAGTGAGCTCGGCCTGGGCAGGTGTCCTGACCCATGGAAGAACAGGAGGGGGGCGTTCAAACTTGCTCCAAAAATATGCACGCGCCTGCCCAGGAGGAGCACAACACGACCGTACATAAGGGTCAAACGGGACTGGTTTATTTAGTGATATTTTGGCAGAAACTATGTGCGTTTGGAATGTAGGGAGCATTCGAATGGACACTAAAGAGCTGTATTATGCTGCTGGAGTAGTTTCAGAAGTTTTTATGGACGTTTTGATGCTCGCTTCTGCTGCTGAAAATGGTCTCCATCGAACTCACATGGATTCAGCTGACCAGAGGGTCCTGTTCTCTACAGCAGTACCAACTTTTATCATCCATCTTTCTGGCTTACAGGAGGTGAATCCTTGATCCTAAAATTGTAACTTTTGAGTGAACTATCACTTCAATGAGAACAACTGTTGACTGGTCATTTTCTGTGTATACAGAGCATGTGTTTAGGAACAGTGACCAAGAAGTCACTAAACCAGACTAGGTTATAGTATTTTTCAGTGTGAACCTTCCACATTTTTGTTTTCTATCATACAGTAAAGTAATGTGACTTGAGTCCAATTTGCCTTGCATTGCATCCCTTTGCAATGTGACTATTGTACAGGCATACACTGCGATATCAATGCTGAAATGGTATATTATTCAACCTTAAAGCCACCGTGGAGGAAAACAAAGGTTTCACTAAGGTTCAAAAGATCACGTAATAAGTCTGGGTTTATTTGGGGAGGGGGTGAATACAGAACGAGAGAACAACAAGTCAAAACAATAGCTGCACGTGCATATGGGCGAGGTAAGATACAAAGATATCAGGGTTCAGGGAGGACTATATAGAGCAGGGGTCGGCAACCTTTTGGATGCCCGTGCCACTTTACAAAGTAAAAATAAATAAATAAATAAATCACAGACCCACGAACCAGTTCATTTTCATAATGAGCATTTATCTATTTATTTATTCACTGCTGCTGCTGCTCATCTCCCCGTCTAGATTCCTCAAGCCAAAAGATCTGTGCTCTACACACACAGACTTTATCATTCGTGCAAATATATAAAAATTACTAGAGCACAAAAGAAAATTTAATCTTACCGATTTAATGTGACCCTTGTTTGTCGCAATATCTGGTAACCATTGCTAGACGTAGAACGTTGTTTACAGCCACACTCTCCTCAAGAGCTACGCTCAATACCAACGCATCTTTAAGAGTTTGCTGGTGCCTTACGTTTTCAGCCATGTCTGCAATGCCTCTCTACAGTTCTCACAGACAGTGGCATCGTAGTGGGGGGGGGCTACCAGGGCCCAGAAGGGAGGGGGTCCTGGGGAAGCCTGAAATTAAAATTTTATTTTGGTTTGCAAATTTGTATTTCTAACTAATTACTGTCATAACTTCAGTTAAAATTGGCTCAATACATCGGTTGAGGGACTTGAAGAAAATAGTGGAGGCTCTAAGGCCCCTCTCACCCCTTACAAAAGGCGCAAAATGGTTTAGTCCGCCCCTCACAAGGGGTGGACTTTGGGGAAACTTGCATAGCACTCAGGATTTTCTGCACACTGCCTGTGACTGTTGCTGGGGGTGAACAGGCTTTCGGCAAGTTAAAAATAGTTAAAAACTACCTCAGATCAATGATGTCCCAGGAGAGGCTGAACAGCCTGGCACTACTCTCAATTGAAAGCCGACTAGCAAAACAATTGGACTTTAAAGATCTAATCAATAACTTTGCAAACAAGAAGTCTTGTCAATGGGCGGTCACTGTGGAATAAACATCATGGGTGTCAGCATCAGTACCCAAAGATGTGTCAAAGTTTGAAGTGATACTATACATTTTTTCAGCCACTGCAAGATAGTTAAGTTAGGTTAAGGTTAGGTTAAGTTAGGTGAAAGTAGATTCATGTACTGTGATTGAAATAATATACAGTTTGCTAGAACTCAAAAAAGTGATGCGTGAGAGACAAAAGAGGAAAGAGGCCCACAGCGACTGCTTCTGTATAGGGCCCAGAATCTTGTGCTACACCCCTGCTCGCCGAAACGAGCATTTCTTCAATCCTGTCTCTATTTGGTAACCCATCAAATATGACCTCCAAACTGCCGAGGAAAGCCTCCTTTATATCCTCTCCACCGGAGAATGGCTTCCCATGTCAAGCAATGCACTGCACGACTTTATAGCTTACAACCCGATGTGCCGCCAGAAACCAGCAACCAAGCCCTCTGTAGCTTGGTTTTTGGCGGCACATCAGGTTGTAAACATGCTGCTTTGTTTCCTGTACTGGGCCGCTGCCCTCTTGACTGATTCAGCTTTATCAGCCTTATCTTTGACGTTTTTCTCATGCCTTGTTTCAAAATTACATTTTACTCTTTAAGTTCGACACATAACATTTTCACAGCAGAGAGTGAACAGCGCTCGGTCCTTTCGTGAAATAAAACTGAATTTGTTTATCCAAGACGGCTGAAAAAGGGGAACATTAGACAATATTGCTTCTGCCATTGTTAGTTCTTGACGTAAAGCAAACTAGGAAGCTAGCTAGCTAGCTATGCTACATTTTCACTACCGCTGTAATGCTGCGCTCATGCGCAGATCAGAGGGAGGGGGGATGAGGGGGATGATAGACTACGTCACTTGTGTGTGCTCTCGTATTGTCAGAAATAATGGTGTATCAAATGTACTAATAGACATATTAGGAACCATTTCTGCAGCAAAAGGAAAATTACTCCACGAGGGAAATTTGTGTGGAACTCCCATTTTAAATAGATCATTTCAGGATTGAATTCAGGAAGCATTTTTAGTCTATCCAACGTATAAATAATAAGAAATTTGTTCATATGGTTAGTGTGCTACAAGAATTTTTTTTGAAGAAACTTGAATTTCATGCCTACCTTTGTTGAATTATTTTGTCTTTTTATTTATTTATTTTGCTATGTTACATTTACTTTAAGTCAAGTGCAACTGGACTTGGTATACCAAGTCCAGTTGCACTTGATTCAACTCCTTTGGATAACCATGACCTGGATGAATGAGAACATTCGCAGACATTTACCTTAAGTCTTGATAACTTATTGATTGTAATGTCATACTGAGAATGGAGTTATACTTTGTTATATTATCCTTACTTTATAACGATGCCTTAATATGTTCTGTTTTTGTCTCAGTGTTTGTTGAATGTTTGATATTGTAATACTTGTTTCTTCAATAAAGAGACAGTGAAAAAATAATGGTGTATTGAAATTAATTGAATATAATTCTTCGTTTAGTTAACCATTAGGCTAGATTTTATATTAAAAGTTTTTTTATCAAAAAATTATAATAAAAATATTTTTATGGAATTGTTCTGCATGCCTGTTATTGGCTTATTGTTATTGGCATATGGCGTGGCACGCGTGTCATAGGACGCCGACCCCTGGTATGGAGTGTGAGATGACCCAGATGACAGGCGCCTTATCAAGGCCACAGTAGTCGTCAACATTCACCACACAGACAACAGCTGCGCTGTGAACAGAGCAGACTTCCTCTAAATCAAGGTACCCCCCGTCCTCTGGCATTCCAGACACTGGGCTTCTCTCTTGTTTATTCTAACACTTCGGCCTTACACACACTTACACAGACACAGTTTAAAATGCCACATGGTAAAGGGCAACGTTTTTAGCTTTCCATTCAAGCTTTCAGTTTAAGCATTTCCGTCCAAGCTCTTCCGTTTCCCATGTTGAGTTTCATAATTGAAGTTTCCATTTTCTTATTTCCGTTGCCATTTTCAATTTCATCCTTACAATTTAAGCTTCCAGTTTGAGCTTTTCCATTTAAGCGTCTGCATTTTAAATGTCACCTTTTTCAGTGTCACTTTACATTTTCAAATTATCATTTTGCATTTCAAATTTGGTTTTTCAACTTCCTTTTTCTTTTTAACATTTAATTACAGCCTGATTATTCCTAGTTGTGGAGTAAAATAATCTATTTAATTTTCTCTCTTCTAATTTTCTATTTGGACTTTCACTTTTAAATGAATCCTTCATAGCCTTTGGTCATGTAGGTCTTACTGGAATCCTGGATAGGCCTGTACTATCAAAGAAGAGTTATAGTAGCACATATTATATCTAAATAACAATTACAAGTTATTAAACACTAAAGGATTACTAAAAGGTTATATGTGATCACAGCTTCATTGCGGAGATCTGATTATATGGCTAATTCCGCCTCAGCCACGAAAAGATCACACTATGACATATCAACACACAGTGGTGCAGTTCTTGCACTGCTGCTTCACAGCAAGAAGGTCCCGGGTTCGATTCCCGCCTGGGGCAATATTGGCGTTGGGGGAGTTTGCATGTCCTCCCCAGGCCTGTCAGTGTGCAGTGGTAGTTTGTGTGTATTCTGCATGTTCCCCCCGTGCTCATGTGGGTTATCTCCAACATCAAAAAGAACCTCAGTAAAAACTATAAGAACTTCAATAAACACTCGCCTTGCCTGTCCCTGATCACGACGCGGATGTCCACCAGGGATTGGTCCCCAGGCGCTGAAGCAAAGGGCTGCCCGCTGCTACTTGCTGCCCCTGGAGGAAGGCCAGTAGGATGGGAAAAAGGCAGGGGGGACAATTCTTCAGCCATCACTCCCTGCATGCATGTGAGTATGTTCTAGCTGTAAGACGAATGAAGCTTCTCTCTTCTTCATCCTCAGAAAACACATAACAGGGTTTAGAGAGACACCAACGGAGCTACATAATAGTTCAGCTTTCTCTCCCTTGCCTTTGAACACTTCCTCCACTAAACTCTCTCTCTCTCTCTCTCTCTCTCTCTCTCTCTCTCTCTCTCTCTCTCTCTCTCTCTCTCTCTCTCTCTCTCTCTCTCTCTCTCTTCATCTCTGCCTCCATCTCGCCTCTGACATACAATTTCAGGCTGCCTCCCTTTCCCTCTCGTACCTATTATCCCCTCTGCTGCAGCAGGACCCAAACTCACAGGCTTCATCTGCTGCTACGAGAGGTGTCTCTGAGTAGGTGCCGCAGGGACCAAGTTTCGTGAGAGAATAGGCATCTGCTTGTTCCTCAGACAGACCAGATGGGTGTAAAACATTTTAGTCAGGCAAGATATGAAGAGGAGCAGATATCTATAATCAGCACCGACAGTATTCTCTTGAATCTACTAGCCCGGTTTTCCCCTCAGTCTAAAAATGTCTTCTGTTGTGTAAGTCGCCAGCTGATGGAGAAAAGACAGGAATAGCAAAAGCAAGTGGGGGATTTTTTGTTTGTTGCCCTAGCCATCGATGGATCAGTGTAATATCATGTCAGGAAGGGGTGCAGGGTGTAGAGAGAAGGATAGAGAAATGTTCTTCAAAGCGCCAATTTTCTTTTCAAAAATACAGAAACGGTCTGTTATGTTTGATATTTCGAGGGTCGAGCGGCGATGCCGAGTGGGCCGACTGGAAGAGTCATCAGGAGCTAACAGTATCCTGAACATAATATCCTGCCATCTGCCTCCATGTGAAACCCAGAAAGCCTGGTCTAAACTTACCTTTTGTTGAATAAGTGACAACGTGGTAGCGAAAAGAGCGGAGAGACAGTGAGTGGGCTGGTGTAGCAGTGGAGTACGTTCAACATCATACCGTGCCAAATGTTTTGCCAACTGCTTGGTCAGAACACCACAAAGCTGCTGCTCTAAAAAATGTCTCCTGTAGGAGTGTGTGTGTGTGTGTGTGTGTGTGTGTGTGTGTGTGTGTGTGTGTGGTGTGTGTGAGCGTGTGGACAAATGGATAGAGTGTGTGTTTGTGTGTGTGTTTGCGCATGCGTGCATGCATGTGTGTGGACGAATGGATAGAGTGCGTGTGTGTGTCTGTGCTTGTGTGTGTGGATGGACGGATAGAGTGTGTTTGTGTGTGTCTGTGTGTGTGTGCGTGCATGTGGCTGGACAGATAGAGTGTGTGTTTGTGCGTGCATTTGTGTGTGTGTGTGTGTGTGTGTGTGTGTGTGTGTGTGTGGAAGGACGGATAGAGTGTGTTTGTGTGTGTGTGTGTGTTTGTGCGTGCATGTGGCTGGACAGATAGAGTGTGTGTTTGTGCGTGCATGTGTGTGTGTGTGTGTGTGTGTGTGTGTGGATGGACAGATAGCGAGAGAGAGAGAGAGTGTATATGTACGCATGTGGATGGATGGATAGAGTGTGTTTGTGTGTGCATGTGTGTGTGTGTATGATTGGATGGACAGATAGAGAGAGAGAGTGTGTGTGTGTGTGTGGATGGATGGATGGATAGAGAGAGAGAGAGAGAGAGGGAGTGAGTGTGTGTGTGTATGTGTGTGTATGATTGGATGGACAGATAGAGAGAGAGAGTGTGTGTGTGTGGATGGATGGATAGAGAGAGAGAGAGAGAGAGAGGGAGGGAGTGTGTGTGTGTGTGTGTGTGTGTGTGTGTGTGTGTGTGTGTGTGTGTGTGTGTGTGTGTGTGTGTGTGTGTGTGTGTGTGTGTGTGTGTGTGTGTGTGTGTCTACACATATGAGAAGGCAGCTATGGAGGTACAGTGCATGGAGACAAGCAGGGGCAGCAAGAGGGGCACATGAGGCCTCTGGTTTGAGTTTTGGCAATGTTAGGAAGAGAACCAGTTCCTCTAAAAGAGCCAACAAGCTCGAGAAGGTGGAGCAATATTCTAGACTGACAACCAACAAATACAAATCACAGCGAGTTAGAAGATGTCAACCGACCAGCATGGGTTGATTCCTGGAGCGAATGAATAATGCCGAGGTGCCAAACTGAAATGAGTTTTGATGCCACTGACACTGGCGAGACTGCGACGCTTCCTCTGTACCTTTTTTTTTTTTTTGGATAAACTTTTTGTATCAAATTTTAAATCTGTCTTTTTCCCCCTTTGCCTCGTTAACAATATTGATAGCACAAATGATCTTTGCTTAACTAACCACACACCACCGTGCCACCGATGGTGCAGTGTCTAGTGTTGTGCCTCACAGCAAGAAGGTACTGGGTTTGATTCCCGGCCGGCCGGCCGGCCAGCCAGAGTTCTTTCTGTGGGGAGTGTGCACGTTCTCCCCACGTCTGCGTGGGTTCCCGCCGGGAGCTCGTGTCCTCCCACAGACCAAAGACATGTCAATCAGGTGAATGGGAGATAGGAAACTGCCCCTGGGAGTGCATGTGTCTGCCCTGTGATGGACCGGCGACCTGTCCGGGGTGTTTCCTCATCAAGAGGGCTGGGATAGGCTCCAGCACCCCGCGACCCTAATTAGGATAAGCGGCTTGGAAGATGAATGAATGAACTAACGATGTTCATCCAGCTAAAATGCCTCCTTGGTTAGTCTAGGGCCCCGTCAAGAGCTATGGAGGTCAGAGACAGCTTTACAACACATGGGGCATGTACCCAAACTCAACAAATCTCTCTCCCTTTCATCCATGACCTTAAAACTCATGTGTGCGCCACCATGCTGCCCGCTGTCCCAGTAAAATAAGAAATGAAGGAAGCTGCTTAAAATATTTCTTGGCGTCTCCTCCAGCAGAGGATACACAAGTGCATTGTCAAGGTCACAATGTCTTTTCGTCGTTTCAGATTAGGCATGAGGTGTGTGTGTGTGTGTGTGTGTGTGTGTGTGTGTGTGTGTGTGTGTGTGTGTGTGTGTGTGTGTGTGTGTGTGTGTGTGTGTGTGTGTGTGTGTGTGTGTGTGTGAGATGTCACTGTGAACGTGCCCAGAATCTGACATCATTAACCCAACTACGTTAATTGGAAAATAAAAGGGAAAGCAATGTAATCTCCAGCTTCTAAATGTGCGTTGCTGCGTTGCGGTCCATGCCGCCGTGTTCACAGGGCGTGTTTATCAGCACAAGCGTCCGTCTCCCCAGCGAGTGGGTTTAACAACTTCCACTCGCTGTAAGGTTTATCTTTCCTTTTTATTGAGATTAAATCAGAAGCAGCGTCCTTTAAAAGACCTGAACAGTTGCCGATAAAAGCATTATGCTGTACATGGACAAAGGGTTGCGCTACGCCGTGCGTTGGGAGTCCGGGATAAGTCAGATTTATGACCGGCCCACTTCCAGAGCAACCATCTTCCTATTTTGATGACAAAGGGGCCCTGTTATGCCCTGACCTGGGGGATGACCTGGACAAATACAAATCATGTCCCCAAGCCTTCTCAGCCACCAAGGAGTGCTCTTGGACGCCAGCCTGTGGCGATTCCAAGGGAAAAGGCCTCGCCACCCCAGTTGCCACCCTATATGTAGGCATTTAATATTAAAGAAAAATTGTGTTGAAAGTTCATGATATTCCTCCATAATTGGTGTAAACTTCTTTACACTTTGCCCCTCTGAATAAATAAATAAAAAAAAGGTTGCACCCACCACCCGACCTGGGAAAATCCACCCACCGATGTCACCGCCATCTCGTCTCATCTCAATCCTTGCATGCCCACTGGCTCTCTGTAGTCCGCCGATGCTGCTCCCGCTGGCGCTAAGTAACAGGTAAGGTGTTTTCATGCATTTATCGTTGCTCTATTTCTAAAATGTTTTTGCAAGAATTTGACAGTGTGAAATGTGTGTGATAGTGCTCAACGGCACGTGTCTCACACTCAGTGCGTGAGAGCTTGCAGCCCTGTGTGTTAGCTAGAAATCACGAAATCTGCAACGGCAGTGGCTGACTGTTCATAGCCAGCTCACAGCCTAGCTACAGCTCACAGCCTGCTAGCTCATCTCATGAATCATGTACCCAATACAATGTATGGCATGGTCTAACCTACAAATTATTCCCATAGTGTGTGCAACTGCCACCACGGGCTATGTGTCGCAAATTGTGGTCACTCACTCACTCATAGATGACCTGAGCGGGACGTCCAGTAGGACGCGCTCGCAACTACTCACACGCAGCACAGGTGCACCATGGGTCTGGAGGGTTTCCTGGTTGTTTTTTAGAATAGCAGTCAGAGTTGCAGTCCCCCCCCCCCTTTTTCTCCCCAGTTGTACCCGGCCAATTACCCAGGGTTACCAACTGTCCCGTATTAGCCGGGGTGTCCCAAATTGATTTGTCCCATACGTGACCTCCCTTGTCCCGTTTATTGACAGCTATTCTACTCTAACCACTAGAGGACACTCTCACAGTTGTATCAACTCTGATACAACAAGCAGTAGCAGCAGTGCTGATCACGACGGGTGAGAATGATCCCCTCCATCCATCCATTAGCCGAACTGCTTATCCTTCTCTCAGGGTTGCGGGGATGCTGGAGCCTATCCCAGCAGTCGTTGGGCGGCAGGCAGGGAGACACCCTGGACAGGCTGCCATACTAGCACACAGGGCTGACATACACACACACCCACACACTTTCATACCTA
Source organism: Lampris incognitus (assembly GCF_029633865.1). Classification (NCBI taxonomy): domain Eukaryota; kingdom Metazoa; phylum Chordata; class Actinopteri; order Lampriformes; family Lampridae; genus Lampris; species Lampris incognitus. The sequence continues at coordinate 93,962,577 of NC_079211.1, read as the reverse complement.
GGAACAATTTAGTACGGCCGATTCACCTGACCTACATGTCTTTGGACTGTGGGAGGAAACCGGAGCCCCCAGAGGAAACCCATGCAGACATGGGGAGAACATGCAAACTCCACACAGAGGACGACCTGGGACGACTCCCAAGGTGGGACTATCCCAGGGCTCGATCCCAGGACCTTCTTGCTGTAAGGCGACTGTGCTAACCACTGCACCACCGTGCCACCAGAATGATCGCCTGTCATCATCCAATCACAGCCCCCCCCACTCACGCACATCAGTTGTACATGTACAGTAAATGCGCCAACTCCTTCAAAAACAGAAAAAGTTCCAGCAATGTCTGGTGCTGTTCAGTCAATTTGGCAGGCAGAAATATGGATTAACCTGCAAAAAAGAAATTAATAGGGAGTAAAAAAGATGTGGGTTAAGCCCGTCAGCAGTGACTCAATGAAGCCTTCTGCACTTTATGTCGCAGGGAATTTTCAGTTGGCCATGGAGGTGAGAATGACCTGACTCAGAATGCTTCCACAGAAACGCACAAGAAGGCCACACTAGCTAAAGGTGCAAGCAATATCGGTGCATTCTCCGTGGCATCTCCTGTGGAAAATGACAAAATTGCGGCAAGTGAAGCGTCATACGTGTACCATACTGTTACACGTGGACTCGGCGACAACAGCACCGACTGTCTTGTTAAGCTCAACGGTGCGTTGTTTCATGACTCAAATGCTGCGAAGAAGATTCACTAGGGAAGAACGAAAGCTGAGATGATCACAATGAATATTTTAGGACGTGTGTGATATTCTGGATGATCTGTCCCCGACCGAAGGTGAGCCTGTGTTTTACTCGGTTGCCACTGACGCCTCAAACAAGGGAAATAGAAAAATGTGTCCAGTGTGCGTGAGATATTTTCTGTCTGATGGAGTGCAGTGCAAGTTATTTGACTTTTATGAAGACAGTGATGAAACTGCAAATGGTATACATCAAGCTCTGATGAACTGTCTGGAAAAGTATGAACTGGATATTAAACACATCACAGCCTACGCAGCAGATAATGCCAATGCCAACTTTGGAAAACACCACTCCGTTTACCTTATTGAGCAGGGCCAACAGTCGCATTCTGAAAGCTAACTGCCCGGTTCACACAGTTCATAACTCCTGCAAGCACGCCCGTGATCAGCCGTCAGTGGATATTGAGTCACTCGTTTTAAAGATCTGCAGCCACTTCTCAGTATCTGCTTCCAGAAGAGGGGAAGTGCATGCATTTTTTTGCCTTCGTTGACATCGAATGGCATGAAATTCTGCGTCATGTTTGCACGCAATGGCTGTCCCTTCATCCAGCTGTGGATCATCTCCTGCAGAGCTAGCCAGCGCTCACCTCATACTTCAGGTCCCTTGGGGAGACCCGTCCTGTGGTACTGAAGAGGATTTTTGAGGACAAAGAAAAAACCGGAGCTGCTGAGATTTGTGCTTTTTCCACAATGCGGGGCATGTTTTCGACACACCCGTTAGAAAGCTGGAGGAAACGACGCTCTGCATCACAGATGTTCACGAGGAGGTGGGAAAATTCAAAGCGAAGATGCTTCAGCGGAAACGAGACAGCTTTTTTGGATATCAGGCCAAGCAGCTGATGGACAAACAAGTGTCGGCACAAAGAGCAAAGCAGCAAAAGGACTTTCTGAAGTCCTATGACTCTGTCATTGCGTACACTGACATGTGGTTTGATTTCCCATCAGAAAATGTAATGATGAAACTGAAACCAATCGGCCTACATGAGGAGCTCTCCTTCACTGCCCTGGAGCAGGTGATGGCTGCCCTCAAAATGACAGAGACAGTCAGTATGGACCAACTCTGAGGAGAGTTTTGTGTTAGCAGGGAGCAAATACAGAAAGCCAGACAGGATACTACAAAATCCACCAATGAGAAGTGGGTGGCAGTTTTCCAAAACATAGGGAAAGCCAACTTGATCAACATGTTCAGGATTGTCTCATTTGTGCTCAGTGTGTCAGGCTTAAATGCCTTTGCAGAGAGGATTTTCTCTCTGATGATCATTAAGAGATCAGACTCAAGAAACAGATGCAGCACAGAGCTGATCAAAAAATTAACTTCAAATATCTGTGAACTGTGACTTGTCATGTAAGGGCTTTTCTCTGGCTGCACAAGAGGACAAAAGACTGCTTGTATCGGTCAAGAGCAGCAAAAAATATCCATGGAAAAAGTAGACTTGGTGAACAGAGACATGCCCCTCTTTTCCTCTTTTGCATTTAAATGTTTTTGTTGTTGTTGTTGTTGTGAGGGTCCAAGTTCTGATTTCCTACTTGTATATACTAGTTTCAGTGAATAAGAATATCAAGCATTCATTCCCCACCACTGTTTGTGTACACAGAGGGTGCACCTTGTGTGAGTTTCTGCTATTTGATTCCTCCGCAAAATGACAGCATACAGAAGCCATTGTTACTTCTAGTGTGTCACTTGTGGGATTAACAAGAAGGGGATAACTTTCTCTAACCTACAGTGCAAGAGTCACAAGTGTAGTGACTTAGACTAATAGTAAAGGTAATAGGTAATGGTTCAAATAAAGGACTGTGTTAAAGGTACCTGCTGTAAGTTAACAAACTATTATCAAACATATTGTATGTTGCCAATGCATGAGAGTTGTGTATTGATCTTTAATTTGACTGTAAGAGATTAGCTATCATTATGACAAATGGCTTAAAACAATACACTGTATAGGCACACAACACCATACCCACACCGCCATGGCACTCCACCTTTTGTCCCTTATTTGGTAGCGAAAAAGTTGGCAACCCTACAATTACCCCACTCCTCCGAGCCATCCTGGTTGCTGCTCCACCCCCTCTGCCGATCCGGGGAGGGCTGCAGACTACCTCATGTCTCCTCCGATACATGTGTAGTCACCAGCCGCTTCTTTTCACCTGACAGTGAGGAGTTTCACCAGGGGGACGTAGCGTGTGGGAGGATCACGTTATTCCCCCCAGTTCCCCCAAACAGGCACCCCAACCAACCAGAGGAGGTGCTAGTGCAGCGACCAGGACACATAGCCACATCTGGCTTCCCACCCGCAGACACGGCCAATTGTGTCTGTAGGGACGCCAGACCAAGCCGGAGGGAACACGGGCATTCGAACTGGTGATCCCCATGTTGGTATTCAACAGAATAGACCGCTATGCTACCTGGACGCCCCAGAGTAGCAGATTTTGGAAAAAGAAAAAAAATGAAGAAATGTTATGGCATAGCCAGCTTTCTCCAAAGAGAAATGTAAAGACAGGAGAGCATATGACAGAAATGTATGCAATTCAATACTTTATTCGTGTATGTGTGTGGGGGGTGGGGGTGAGGGGATGGAAGGTTGGATTATTATTGCTGTATTGTTTTTCTATATACTTGGGAGTGCATTTCTTTTTTCTTGTGTATATTACACTATACTGAATCTGAATATCTGTGACTTGTATAGTGTATTTTTACTGTGATGTATATTTCGTATTTCCTGTAATGCTGCTGCAGACCGCAAGTTCCCCTAGGGGACAATAAAAAGCTCTCTATCTATAAAAAGACTCAATAAAATGTTTTGGTGAATAAACTGTAATTGTGAGTTTTTATTTCATGTGTGGCAAAATATATGAATGTTATCTCTGATAGCTGTCCAGACTTCTTTTAGAAGTAAATAGGACTAGGTTAAGTGTTCAACATAAAAGTTGATTTTACGTTGTCTCATTATGTGATTCACATGCAGAAAAAACAAATCACCAGAATGCAGAAAATGAAGACTCTGAAATTCACATTTTTCTGGGGGAGATAACCCTTGCCCCCCCCAAAAAAAGCTGGAGCCTCATGCCACTCAAGATAAAACTTGCTGAAACCGCCACTGATGCCAGCAGATGATCAATGAAAGTATATTTATTTTAAGATGAATTTGAGAGGATAGTTAGCCTGTATGAAAGTGGAGCAGGTGACTTTAGTTTGGGTCAAGGCCAAAATGATAAACAAAATGGAGACTAATCTCCAGAATGAAACTTACCTAGCCAAAGGAAATATAGGTGAACTCAAAATACAGAAAACTGCACTTTCTTCCTCAAAGACACGGGAGGGAAATAATGGGCCAAAGTAAAATGCAGCCCAAAGCTATGTTCCAGATCTGCCTTCCAAATCTCACAAAGCGAGTTACAACTAAACACGGTGGTAGGTGTTATGAACACAAGGCCGCCCACAGGTTGGACGCCGAGAGGTAAGAGGCCCCGTCCCCTTTTCCACATCTCTGCTTTCAATCAGTTACCAACTCTGCTCTGCTCACACACTCACAGAACAAAAAGGAAAGAAAACGGACCAAAAGAACAAAACTATAAAATAAAACAATCAAGATTACGACCGGAGGGTCGTAACAGGCACATACACTGCCCAAATGGCCTCCACTTTCCCTTTCCCCCGCTCTACCTATTCCTGCTGTTATTTCCTCCAAGTTACTGTCAGATAGGAGGGGAGTGGCAGTGAGTAAGGGGAGGAGCGCAAAAGTAGTAAAATAGCTTTGGGGCACATCCAAGATCAAGAGCTCTATTGTTTAATTGGAAAGCACATTTGGGCTGACAAGTCACCTCTGTTGGCAAAACCTGCCCAGATACTCACATAGATGTGGTTAGAGAGAAAAGTCAGTGATAATGAATAAGTCTAGACAACGCCAACTTGACTCTGTGGGTGAAATCAACCTAATAAGTGCAATAAGCACTAGTCGGTCACTGTGTCACTATGGTGGACACCAGTATGATGGGTACATAGGCGGCAGGCAACCATGTTTACCCATGCAGTCACAATTAGGATCAACCTATTATGAATCAAATGGATGTATAGGATGTACTGTATGATTTAATGCAAGATGTAACAGATGAGTTGATGCCCATGCAGGCAGGCTTGGGAAAAAGGACTGGGTGTTAGTGCAGTTGCCTCACAGCAAGAAGGTCCTGGGTTCAAACCCCAGGACTGTCCAAACTTGGGAGTCATCCCAGGTCATCCTCTGTGTGGAGTTTGCATGTTCTCCTCGTGTCTGCGTGGGTCCTCCAGGTGCTCCGGGGCCATACTAAATTGTCCCTAGGTATGTGTATGTGTGTGTGTGTGTGTGGCCCTGTGATGGACTGGCAGCCTGTCCATGGTCCCCGCCTGCCGCCCAATGACTGCTGGGATAGGCTCCAGCATCCCGTGCCCCCGATTTGGATAAGCGGTCTGGATAATGGATGTATGTATGTATAGGTAATCCCAACATTATATAATAACATATCACATGTCCTCTACATGCCAGACCCAATGAAATAATTCATCAAACTTTCTTCAGTGACTTTGAATCTCTGCCAGAACCCAAAGATATGAAACACCTGTTAGAGCAACTCTTTGTTTTGCTTAATTGACATGGTTGATCAATTCTATTTGTCTCCAAATAAATCTGTCTGTCTTGTCTGTCCATCCATGCATCCAGCCACATCCCCCACAATACATGACTATCATTCTCTACAGCTTCACCACCAGCCTCTCGTTCTTTTACCACCTTATGGCAGGATCAGACTACACAAATTCAACCAGATTTTAACAAGATTTTGACATCGCCAACAAATTTCCAGCATCGGGCCCGATTATCAACATCGGAAATGACAAATGGGCATCTTTACCCCATGTAGTGTGACATAATCGAAGAACAGCAATGTGGCGTCTGGGATGCCCCACGACACCCCGACAAAAAGTCTAGCATGTCAGATTTTTTTTAATTTTTATTGACGAACATTCAAATACACAGACATTACAGACATGTGCTCAACAAGATTAAAAAACGGGTAACAACTTCACAAAAGGATAAAATAAAAGATAACTAAGAAGACACAACAATTAACACTGGGGAGATGAACTACATTATCATAAACTATGAGATAGAACTCGTATTAACCCAGCCACTGAGGATGCACAAGCCAGTGCATTCTTAGAGCTGGTCCCAAGCCTTGACAAATGGGGAGGGTTGCGTCAGGAAGGGCATCCGGCATAAAATCTTTGCCAAACCAAATATGCGGATCATAAATAAGATTTCCATACCGGATCGGTCGAGGCCCGGGTTACCAACGACCGCCACCGGTACTGTTAACCAGCAGGGTGCCGGTGGAAACTATGCTACTGTTGGGAGAAGGAGAAGGAGAGGGGGAAGGCATGTCCAGAGGCAGCTAGAGAGGAGGAAGGGTAGGAGTGTGGAGGTGAGAGTTGGAACTTTGAATGTTGGCACTATCACTGGTAAAGGGAGAGAGCTGGCTGACATGATGGAAAGAAGAAAGGTAGGCATTATGTGTGTGCAAGAGACCAGGTGGAAGGGGAGTAAGGCCAGGAGTATCGGAGGTGGGTTCAAACTCTTCTACCATGGTGCGAATGGGAGGGGAAATGGGGTAGGGGTAATTCTGAAGGAAGAGTATATCAAGAGCATGCTGGAGGTGAAAAGAGTGTCAGACAGAGTGATGAGTATGATGCTGGAAATTGAAGGTGTATTGCTGAATGTTATCAGCGCATATGCCCCACAAGTTGGGTGTGAGATGGACAAAAAAGAAGATTTCTGGAGTGAGTTGGACAACGTGGTGGAGAGGGTACCCAAGGAGGAGAGAGGGGTGATTGGAGCGGACTTCAATGGACATGTTGGTGAAGGGAACAGAGGTGATGAGGAGGTGATGGGTAGGTATGGTGTCAAGGAGAGAAATTTGGAAGGAGAGATGGTGGTGGATTTTGCAAAAAGGATGGAAATGGCTGTGGTGAATACATATTTCAAGAAGAGGGAGGAACACAGGGTGACGTACAAGAGTGGAGGAAGGTGCACACAAGTGGACTACGTATATCCTGTGTAGAAGGCGCGATCTAAAGGAATTGGAGACTGCAAGGTGGAGACCGTAGCTAGGCAGCATCGGATGGTGGTCTGTAGGATGACTTTGGAGACCAAGAAGAGGAAGCGAGTGAAGACACAGCCGAAGATCAAATGGTGGAAGTTGAAGAAGGAAGACTGTTGTGTGGAGTTCAGGCAGGAGTTAAGACAGGCACTGGGTGGTAGAGAAGAGTTGCCAGATGGCTGGGCAACCACTGCAGAAATAGTGAGGGAGACAGCTAGGAAGGTACTTGGTGTGTCATCAGGACAGAGGAAGGAAGACAAGGAGACTTGGTGGTGGAATGAGGAAGTACAGCAAAGTATACAGAGGAAAGAAGAAGTGGGATAGTCAGAGAGATGAAGAAAGTAGACAGGAGTACAAGGAGATGCAGCGTAAAGCAAAGAGAGAGGTGGCAAAGGCAAAGGAAAAGGTGTATGGTGAGTTGTATGAGAGGTTAGACACTAAGGAAGGAGAAAAGGACTTGTACCGATTGGCTAGACAGAAGGACCGAACTGCAAAGGATGTGCAGCAAGTTAGGGCAATCAAGGATAGAGATGGAAATGTGTTGACAAGCGAGGAGAGTGTGCTAAGAAGGTGGAAGGAGTACTTTGAGGGACTGATGAATGAAGAAAATGAGAGAGAGAAGGTTGGCTGATGTAGGGGTAGTGAATCAGGAAGTGCAGTGGATTAACAAGGGGGAAGTGAGGGCAGCTATGAAGAGGATGAAGAGTGGAAAGGCGGCTGGTCCTGATGACATACCTGTGGAGGCATGAAGATGTTTGGGAGAGATAGCAGTGGGGTTTTTAACTAGATTGTTTAACACAATCTTGGAAAGTGAGAGGATGCCTGAGGAGTGGAGAAGAAGCACACTGGTACCGATTTTCAAGAACAAGGGCGATGTGCAGAACTGTGGCAACTACAGAGGTATAAAGTTGATCAGCCACAGCATGAAGATTTGGGAAAGAGTAATAGAAGCTAGGTTAAGAGCGGAGGTGATGATCAGCGAGCAGCAGTATGGTTTCATGCCACGAAAGAGCACCACAGATGCGATGTTTGCTTTGAGACTGTTGATTGAGAAGTATAGAGAAGGCCAGAAAGAGTTGCATTGTGTCTTTGTAGATTTAGAGAAAGTATATGACAGGGTGCCGAGAAAGGAGGTGTGGTATTGTATGAGGACGTCAGGAGTTGCAGAGAAGTATGTAGGAGTGGTGCAGGATATTTATGAGGGAAGTGTGACAATGGTGAGGTGTGTGGTTGGAATGACGGATGGGTTCAAGGTGGAGGTGGGATTATATCAAGGATCAGCTCTGAGCCCTTTCTTGTTTGCAATGGTGATGAACAGGTTGACGGACGAGATCAGGCAGGAGTCTCCATGGACGAGGATGTTCGCGGATGACATTGTGATCTGTAGCGAGAGTAGGGTGCAGGTTGAGGAGAGCCTGGAGAGGTGGAGGTATGCACTGGAGAGAAGAGGAATGAAAGTCAATAGGAGCAAGACAGAATACCTATGCGTGAATGAGAGGGAGGACAGTGGAATGGTCAGGATGCAAGGAGTGGAGGTGACAAAGGCAAATGAGTTTAAATACTTGGGGTCAACTGTCCAAAGTAACGGGGAGTGCAGAAGAGAGGTGAAGAAGAGAGTGCAGGCAGGGTGGAGTGGGTGGAGAAGAGTGTCAGGAGTGATTTGCAACAGAAAGGTACCAGCAAGAGTTAAAGGGAAAGTTTACAAGATGGTTGTGAGACCAGCTACACTCACCGGCCACTTTATTAGGCACACCTGTCCAACTGCTCGTTAACGCAAATTTCTAATCAGCCAATCACATGGCAGCAACTCAATGCATTTAGGCATGTAGACATGGTCAAGCCGATCTGCTGCAGTTCAAACCGAGCATCAGAATGGGGAAGAAAGGTGATTTAAGTGACTTTGAACGTGGCATGGTTGTTGGTGCCAGACGGGCTGGTCTGAGTATTTCAGAAACTGCTGATCTACTGGGATTTTCACGCACAACCATCTCTAGGGTTTACAGAGAATGGCCCGAAAAAGAGAAAATATCCATTGAGCGGCAGTTCTGTGGGCGAAAATGCCTTGTTGATGCCAGAGGTCAGAGGAGAATGGCCAGACTGGTTCGAGCTGATAGAAAGGCAACAGTAACTCAAATAACCACTCATTACAACCGAGGTATGCAGAAGAGCATCTCTGAACGCACAACACATCGAACCTTGAGGCAGATGGGCTACAGCAGCAGAAGACCACACCGGGTGCCACTCCTGTCAGCTAAGAACAGGAAACTGAGGCTACAATTCGCACAGGCTCACCAAAATTGGACAATAGAAGATTGGAAAAACGTTGCCTGGTCTGATGAGTCTTGATTTCTGCTGCGACATTCGGATGGTAGGGTCAGAATTTGGCGTCAACAACATGAAAGCATGGATCCATCCTGCCTTGTATCAACGGTTCAGGCTGGTGGTGGTGGTGTAATGGTGTGGGGCATATTTTCTTGGCACTTTGGGCCCCTTAGTACCAATTGAGCATTGTGTCAACGCCACAGCCTACCTGAGTATTGTTGCTGACCATGTCCATCCCTTTATGACCACAGTGTTCCCATCTTCTGATGGCTACTTCCAGCAGGATAACGTGCCATGTCATAAAGCTCTAATCATCTCAGACTGGTTTCTTGAACATGACAATGAGTTCACTGTACTCAAATGGCCTCCACAGTTACCAGATCTCAATCCAATAGAGCACCTTTGGGATGTGGTGGACTGGGAGATTCATATCATGGATGTGCAGCCGACAAATCTGCAGCAACTGCGTGATGCTATCATGTCAATATGGAGCAAACTCTCTGAGGAATGTTTCCAGTACCTTGTTGAATCTATGCCACGAAGGATTAAGGCAGTTCTGAAAGCAAAAGGGGGTCCAATCCGGTAATAGCAAGGTGTACCTAATAAAGTGGCCAGTGAGTGTATGTTATATGGTTTGGAGACAGTGGCACTGGCGAGAAGACAGGAGGCAGAGCTGGAGGTGGCAGAGTTGAAGATGCTAAGATTTTCACTGGGAGTGATGAAGAAGGACAGGATTAGGAACGAGTATATTAGAGGGACCACTCAGGTTGGACGGTTTGGAGACAAAGCAAGAGAGGCAAGATTGAGATGGCTCGGACATGTGTGGAGGAGAGATGCTGGGTATATTGGGAGAAGGATAATGAATATGGAGCTGCCAGGGAACAGGAAAAGAGGAAGGCCAAAGAGGAGGTTTATGGATGTGGTGAGGGAAGACATGCAGGTGGCTGGTGTGACAGAGGAAGATGCAGAAGACAGGAAGAAATGGAAACGGACGATACGCTGTGGCGACCCCTAACAAGAGCAGCCGAAAGTAGTAGTGGTAGAGATAGAACTCGTATCATAAACTACCAAATTATTCCTCTTTAAATAATGCATCATACATTTTCACAGTGTTATTGCTCTTTTTATCATTTCTAAGTTCCGGAGTTGTAATATACTCTTTAAATTCACCTAAAAATCCAAAAAAATTTGGGGTGACTTTTGTTATTCTGCATTTATGTATGTGAAATTTACCATATAGGATGAACAAATTCACAATGAATTCAATGTTATTTTTATCATGTTCAAAATATGTAATGACTTCTTTACATTCAAATGTAGCATTATGTTTAGTTTGCACACTATAATTTTTAATTCAATTCCAAAAGGTTACTGAATATATACAATGGTAAAATACATGAGTTAGGGATTCTGGTTGAATATTGCAAAAATTGCATTTGTTTTCTACATCTAAGAATTTGGAGAAATAAACTTTTGTTGTGTATATACTGTGTGAAACTTTGATGTGGACTTCTTTGACTTTACTGTTCACAGAATTTCTATGGTAACAGTCATGCCTTCTGCCAATTAATACCTGTAAAAAATATTGTTCCAAGCAGCCTTCCCTCTAGGAGTAATTGTCCTCTCATTCATAGAATGTATTACGTATGCGTTTATTTGTGCATTTAACATTCATGTCAATATTATTCATCTTCAAAGTAGGTTTTATCCTCAATGCTTCTTGAAATTGGAGATGGCTTTGCATTAGATGGGAAAGACCTTGGGGACAGCTTTCATTACATAGTTAAACTCTCTATTTGTTATAGGAAAGGATTTGACAAGGAGGAATCGTTCATAACTAAGCAACAAACAGTTGTCATCAAACAAATCACTTACATAAATTATATCTTTATTGGGTCTGCGGTGGTGTAGCGGTCTAAGCATCGGCTTTGTGTCAATGCAGTTGCCCACTGGGGACCGGGGTTCACGCCCCGGTCTCGTCAGATCTGACTAAGGCCGGATTGGATGAAGCAGCAATAATTGGCAACGCTGTCTTTGGGGGCGGGGGGGTCGGCTTGTGTTCGTCACATGAATGCGTCTCTGGGTGTGGGAAAAAGCAGTGGTTCGGCCTGGAGTCGCCTTGTCACGAAAAGTGGCGAGGCGTCTCCTTCGAGACTGCCGGCCGGAGAGATGCAGTTGGCGAACGCATGCAGTACGAGGGTGGGTGTTTGAACAGGAATAGGGAACGATTGGCCACTAAATTGGGAGAAAAAGGGAAAAAATCATAAATAAATTCTAGAAAAAAATAAATTATATCTTTATCTGCCCAATCTTGTTTGAAAATAGATTTGTTCCCAACAGTGATGTCTTCATTATTCCATATTATGGTTGTATGTGGGGAAAAATTGTGCATGTAACATAATTTCCATGCCAGGAGGACTTGTTGGTAAAATGTTGATAATTTTAAAGGCAGTTTAGTGGTGTTGAAGTTACATATTAGCAGAAAAGAAAGACCTCCCACTTTTCTATAAATATTGTTTGGAATAAAATACCAAATTGAGTTTGGGGCTTTTATGCATTCTTTGATCCATTTTATTTTAAATGTATAATTTAAGTCAATGAAGTTCAATAACTCAAATCCTCCTTCTTTCCTGGACCCTGAAAGTATATCTTTTTTTAGGTGGTGGTGCCTATTTTTCCAAGCAAAATAAGCAAGTACGTTGTTGACTTCTTTACATGTTGAGTCCTGGACAAATAATGATAAAGCAGAGTAAACAAGTCTTGAAATACCTTCAGCCTTGGTTAAGAGGATTCTACCAAAAATAGATAAATCACGTTGCAGCCACATATTCATGACACATTGTCTTAAGTCTAGGAAGGAAGTTGAGTTGTTGTTTGGTTAACATATCTTTTGTCACATCAATGCCTAAATATTTGACAGCTTTTTTCCACTGGAATGTTACATATGCTTTCATCATCTGTATCAGGAAGACTCAATATTTCACATTTTCCTAAGTTAAGATGCAATCCTGAAGTTCTAGAGAATTCATTAATCAGTTGTATAGTTGGTTCAATTTGGTGTTTATCTTTCAGAAAAAGCACTGTATCATCTGCTAGCTGGGTAATTCAAATTTCTCTCTGAAATATAAATAGACCATATTTATCAGGGCCATTCAAAATCTTTAAAGAAAGTAATTCTGCAACAATTAAGAAATATAGAGGGCGAAATCGGGCAGCCCTGATGCACAAATCTGTTAACAGCAAATCTTTTTGAGGTATTGGGATAGAACAGTATGTTACTATTGATTTCCTTGTATAACATTTTTACTATTGACATCAAATTTTCCCCAAAGCTAAACAAATTTAAAGCCTTATATATAAACGGGTGTTCCACTGTATCAAACGCTTTATGAAAGTCAAGAAATACAATGACTGTCTGTGACTCCACATATTCTGAGTAGTGTGAAACCAATCTTATGTTGTTACTTATATGACAGCTAGCCATCATAAAGCCTGTTTGGGTTTCATTTATCATCTCGCCAATATTTATTTTTAAACGTCTAGCAAATACAAGTGCAAGTAATTTATAGTCGACATTCAGAAGTGTGATCGGTCTCCAGTTCTCTATCAACAGTGTATCTTTGTTAGGCTTAGGTATCAAATTTATTATTCCTTGTCTCATTGTGGTTGTCATCTCTTTTTTGGCAATACATTCTTTATACATTTCCATGAGTGGGATTTCAATAATGTCCCAAAAGCACAGACAAAATTCAGTAGATAAACCATCAATCCCCGGGGACTTTCCAGTTTTCATGTTTCAAGGCCTCCACACATTCACCAGTTGAGATACACTATATGGACAAAAGTATTGGGACACCTGGCCATTACACCTACAGGAGCTTTTATGACATCCCATTCTAAATACAAAGGCATTAATATGGAGCTGGTCCCCCCCTTTGCAGCTATAACAGCTTCCACTCTTCTAGGAAGGCTTTCCACAAGATTTTGGAGTGTGTCTGTGGGAATTTTTGCCCATTCATCCAGATGAGCATTTGTGAGGTCAGGCACTGATGTTGGACAAGAAGACCTGGCTTGCGATCACCATTCTAGTCCATCCCAAAGGTGTTCGATGGGGTTGAGGTCAGGGCTCTGTGCGGGCCAGTCAAGTTATTCCACACCAAACCTACCCAACCATGTCTTAATGGACCTTGGTTTGTGCACTGGGGCACAATCAGAACAGATAACGGAACAGAAAAGGGCCCTCCCCAAACTGTTCCCACAAAGTTGGAAGCATAGAATTGTCCAAAATGTCTTGGTATGCTGAAGCATTAAGATTTCTCTTCACTGGAACTAAGGGGCCTAGCCCAACCCCTGAAAAACAACCCCATAACATTATCCCTCCTCCACCAAACTTTACAGTTGGCACAATGCAGTCAGGTAGGTAACGTTCTCCTAGCATCCACCAAACCCAGTCTCATCCATCAGACTCCCAGACAGAGAAGTGTGATTCGTCACCCCACAGAACACGTTTCGACTGCTCCAGAGTCCAGTGGCAGCGTGCTTTACACCACTCCGTCCGACGCTTGGCATTGTGCTTGGTGATGTAAGGCTTGTGTGCAGCTGCTCGGCCATGGAAACCCATTCCATGAAGCTCCCGGAGCACAGTTTTTGTGCTGATGTTAATGCCAGAGGAAGTTTGGAACTCTGCAGTTATTGAGTCAACAGAGCGTTGGCGACTTTTACGCACTATGCGCCTCAGCACTTATTGACCCCACTGTGTGACTTTACGTGGTCTGCCACTTCGTGGCTGAGTTGCTGTTGTTCCTAAACACTCCCACTTTTCAATAATACCACTTACAGTTGACCGTGGAATATCTAGCACGGAAGAAATTTCACAAACTGACTTATTGAAAAGGTGGCAGTCATCCTATGACAGCACCACGCTTGAATTCACCGAGCTCTTCAGAACGACCCATTCTTTCACACATGTTTGTAAATGCAGACTGCATGGCTAGCTGCTGGATTTTATACACCTCTGGCGATGGGTCTGAATGAAACACCTGAATTCAATGATTAAGAGGTGTGTCCCAATACTTTTGTCCATATAGTGGAGGTTTTTCACAATTGGATTTAAACTGTTCAGAAATGGTAGGAATACAACTTTTAATGTTATCAAAGAACTCCTCACAATGTTCTGGTTGATATAATCAGTGGCGCCGGCAGCTGTAATCCTGTATGCACCATGCGTACATTTTTTTCTTTCTTTTTTTTTTGCCACTCACGCTGTTTGACGCAAATACATTTGAAGGCCGATGGTTGGTGTTAACGTCACTGGCTAATAGCGCACGGTGCGTACAGGATTACGGCTGCTGGCGCCACTGGATATAATTCCTTATAAAAGTAAATGTGCTGTTATTTCTTTGGGGTTAGTGCTAATGTTGTTATTTATTCTCAGTGCAGAGATGTTATTTTTTCCCAGTTATGTTTTTCCAATGCAAAAAAAAACTGTTTTTTTGTTTGTTTTCTTTTTCCACCATTTTCTAACCATCTTGCCCTAGATCGTATAAAGGCACGTTTAGCAGCCTCGACATATAGTCCTTCAATTTCACCCTGGAGCTGCAAAAGATTTAATTTCTCGTTTTCTGAAAGACATTCTTTATTCGTTAAAGTTTCCAGTTTCTCCACAATTTCCTTTTCTTTTGTATTACTAGCCCTTTTAATGCCCTTGCTTCATTTAATGGCTGTTTCTCTAAGCTTAAATTTGAAATATTCCCACCTTTGAGCATTACTCATACTGATTTCACTAAAAATATTTTGTGCCATTTGTTTAACTGAGTCTGGAAAGATTTTGTCTCTAAGTAGGCTGTTATTTAGCCTTCAATAGCCCTGTATTTTAGTACTGTTTTTTTAGAACCAATTAGATGTATAGAGATCATCTTGTGATCTGATAAAGGCGCATAACAATGTGAAACTTTAAATATGTATTGTAAGCAAGATGTAGAGGTTAACCATATATTGATCCTAGAATGCTGCGTTTGTCTAGCATTACACCAAGTAAACTCCTTGGAACTTGGGTTTAAAAAAAAAAAACGCCATGCATCCATTACTGATCATTTCTCACTAAGATAACCTGTGGCTTTGAATTGTGAGTTTGGTGAGATTCTTTCTGTAATTCTGTCCATTAAATCATTAGGAGCATCATTAAAATCCCCTCCTATAATCAAATATGCATCTTTGTATTTTGTATGCAAGTCCTCTGTCTTTCAATGAACCTGAGTGAACATAGTTTTTGCCTGAGCAGCCCTATTATGACCATATACACTACCGTTCAAAAGTTTGGGATCACATTGAAATGTCCATATTTTTGAAGGAAAAGCACTGTACTTTTCAATGAAGATAACTTTAAACTAGTCTTAACTTTAAAGAAATACACTCTATACATTGCTAATGTGGTAAATGACTATTCTAGCTGCAAATGTCTGGTTTTTGGTGCAATATCTACATAGGTGTATAGAGGCCCATTTCAAGCAACTATCACTCCAGTGTTCTAATGGTACAGTGTGTTTGCTCATTGGCTCAGAAGGCTAATTGATGATTAGAAAACCCTTGCGCAATCATGTTCACACATCTGAAAACAGTTTAGCTCGTTACAGAAGCTACAAAACTGACCTTCCTTTGAGCAGATTGAGTTTCTGGAGCATCACATTTGTGGGGTCAATTAAACGCTCAAAATGGCCAGAAAAAGAGAACTTTCATCTGAAACTCGACAGTCTATTCTTGTTCTTAGAAATGAAGGCTATTCCATGCGAGAAATTGCTAAGAAATTGAAGATTTCCTACACCGGTGTGTACTACTCCCTTCAGAGGACAGCACAAACAGGCTCTAACCAGAGTAGAAAAAGAAGTGGGAGGCCGCGTTGCACAACTGAGCAAGAAGATAAGTACATTAGAGTCTCTAGTTTGAGAAACAGACGCCTCACAGGTCCCCAACTGGCATCTTCATTAAATAGTACCCGCAAAACACCAGTGTCAACATCTACAGTGAAGAGGCGGCTGCGGGATTCTGGGCTTCAGGGCAGAGTGGCAAAGAAAAAGCCATATCTGAGACTGACCAATAAAAGAAAAAGATTAAGATGGGCAAAAGAACACAGACATTGGACAGAGGAAGACTGGAAAAAAGTGTTGTGGACGGATGAATCCAAGTTTGAGGTGTTTGGATCACAAAGAAGAACGTTTGTGAGACGCAGAACAAATGAAAAGATGCTGGAAGAATGCCTGACGCCATCTGTTAAGCATGGTGGAGGTAATGTGATGGTCTGGGGTTGCTTTGGTGCTGGTAAGGTGGGAGATTTGTACAGGGTAAAAGGGATTCTGAATAAGGAAGGCTATCACTCCATTTTGCAACGCCATGCCATACCCAGTGGACAGCGCTTGATTGGAGCCAATTTCATCCTACAACAGGACAATGACCCTAAACACACCTCCAAATTGTGCAAGAACTATTTAGAGCAGAAGCAGGCAGCTGGTATTCTATCGGTAATGGAGTGGCCAGCGCAGTCACCAGATCTGAACCCCATTGAGCTGTTGTGGGAGCAGCTTGACCGTATGGTACGCAAGAAGTGCCCATCCAACCAATCCAACTTGTGGGAGCTGCTTCTGGAAGCGTGGGGTGCAATTTCTCCAGATTACCTCAACAAATTAACAGCTAGAATGCCAAAGGTCTGCAATGCTGTAATTGCTGCAAATGGAGGATTCTTTGACGAAAGCAAAGTTTGATGTAAAAAAAATCTTATTTCAAATACAAATCATTATTTCTAACCTTGTCAATGTCTTGACTCTATTTTCTATTCATTTCACAACATATGGTGGTGAATAAGTGTGACTTTTCATGGAAAACACAAAATTGTTTGGGTGATCCCAAACTTTTGAACGGTAGTGTACATACATTACATTTTAAGAAAATTGAATCATCTACTTTTACAACAGCCATAATCCATCTTCCATGTTCAGATATGATGTTTTCTAATATAGCTCCCCTAAATCTATTAAAAAGAAGTGCTACACCAGCTGAGTGATGAGAGGCATGAGAAAAATATGCTTGGTCCCCCCATTGACCTTTCCAAAGCTTACTGTCTATATCACGGGAATGGGTTTCTTGTAAAAAAAAATAATAATATCGGCACCAGTTTCCCTAATAAAGAGGAATATGCTTTCCTCTTGGTACTATCTCAAATCCCCCAACATTAAGAGAAATAATTTTCAATGAGTTGAACTTAAAGTCAGTCATCTGAAAAAAGAAAGAAAACAAACAAACAAACAAATAAAACACACTGTCTGGAGAACAAACGTGAATTTAAGCCTTGAGGTAAAGTAGGCTTATAACTTCCTCAGAGAATATGGATTAGTAACCACTTAAAGCCTTGAGTACCGTTAGTAAGGGGGAAAAAATATTTAAACTGCAGACGGACTGCATTAACCAGCATTACAGCATTTTAACAATTAGACCAACATTCATTCATTCATTATCCGAAACGCTTATCCTGCTCTCAGGGTCACGGGGATGCCGGAGCCTATCCCAGCAGTCATTGGGCGGCAGGCAGAGAGACACCCTTGGACAGGCCGCCAGACCATCACACAGGGCCGACACACACACACACACACACACACACACACACACACACACACACACACACACACACACACACACACACACACACACCCACACACATTCATACCTAGGGACAATTTAGTATGGCCGAGTCACCTAACCTACATGTCTTTGGACTGTGGGAGGAAACCAGAGCCCCTGGAGGAAACCTACGCAGACATGGGGAGAACATGCAAACTCCATACAGAGGACAACCAGGGATGATCCCCAAGGCTGGACTGCCCCGGGGCTCGAACCCAGGACCTTCTTGCTGTGAGGCGACCACGTTAACCACTTCCTTTTAAACCAACCTATTATATTTAGTCAATCCTTCAAAGGAATAGGACTCGAGGTACGATGTAATACGGTGTCTTTGGTTAAATCTGCAGCGACTCTTTTTCCTTCGATGATCACGTCAGGGCTGTGCCGAGCAGTTTTCTTCCCTTCCTTACGTGCTGTCAACAAGTGGCCAAAGTTTTTTCAGGTCCTCTGTGAAACGGGGCTTCTTCTCCTTCATCACCATGGCATTCATTGAAGCCTTCCAGATTCTTTCCCTGAAGATGCGCATGGTGAATTGTATTATCACTGGCCACGGGCTCGTCTTCCCTGGGGCGTCCGATCCGGTGTACAGTATCAATGAGAAAACCAAGCTTATTTGTTTCTTCTGCACCAAAATGATGAAAGATTTCGAAAACGTGCTTCCTTGTATCTTCAGCGGTTTCGTTGACAGCTTCAGGGAGGTTGAGTCATTTCAGGTTCCAACGCCGATTGCAGCGTGCCATGTCTTCCATCTTATTGGACACTCTCTCCTCTTGACTGGTTGAGCGGTTTGTTTTGGGGGGTTTTTTTGCCGTTAGGACTTGAAAGGGGGGTTTCAGGTACAGATGAGCACAGCAGAAGCGTGCCTTCATCGTTAAAGTCCATAAGAAGGTTCCCCTTCTCTTTACGTCATTTTGGCATGTTGGCACTTGGCAGGCAGATTAACGTTAGCTCTAACACAGGCTAGTTAATGTTAGCTTAACTCCGTCCCTCAGCCGATTACGACTTTCCTCCAGAAGTAACCAATCTGCTTTGGTCTAGTGTCATTAAAGTGCTTTCCTTACATGTCACTGTCCTTCAGGTAGACATTTCGGGCCGTCTATTCGAAGTTTAAGCACCTGTTACTCAATTTTCGGAGGTCAAAATGGAACGTGTTCGCTGGCCGCCATCTTGTCCGGCCCACTCCCTAGCGCAGTGGTTCTCAACCTTTTTGGGGTCCTGGACCCCCTGCGTATTTTTGATCTACCCTGAGGACCCCTCCACCTGATCTTGGGGGAGGGGGGTTGCAATTTGATAGAAACAGTAGAAACTGCATTTTAAATTGCATTATAGCCTTTATTCACTCTTTGGGGCAAAAATAAGAGCTTTCAGTTGTAACTTAGATATAGTTAACAAAACAGAATTCTTATGCAGTAACTTTCAGATATATGTAACAAAACAGAATATGTATTCAGTAACTTTCAGATATATGTAACAAGAATTTTTATGCAGTAACTTTTAACAATGCAAACGGGAGCGAGATCTCTTATTACAATACAATAAATTACACTTGTAAAACAGATGTAATTAGAGAAAAAAGTCCTGTTACCGTTTATAGTTCAGGTAGATAAAGGTCTCAGTCACATTTGAGTAAAATAATCCTATTTCTATAAATGTCATAGGATCTTTTTTTTAAAGATATTTTATTTTCACGGACCCCTTGCAATTACACCACGGACCACTAGCGGTCCGCGGACCCCCGGTTGAGAAACACTGCGGCCTAGCGTGTCAGAAATGTTTGTATTTGCCTGCCTAGTGTGACGTCCCCTATGACGCGTTCCTTGATGTTGACCGACGGGATGACAGAGTGCTCTCTGGCGCACATACGACATAAACATGTCAAAGAGAAAGCGATGCTGCGGTCAGGTTGTACGACGGAACAGAGAAAAGGTTCGTTTAGCAGTGGCAACAGTACCCCTGCCTTTTTGATATTTCCTCGAGGGACGACCATGACAGAGGCAAAAAGAAAAAAGTGGCCAACTGTTGGCGAGAATAGCGGCGGCACCTCAGCAACCCGGCGAGTAGCTGATTAAGCTATCCTAGTGTAACCGGTTATTTTCTTGCCCGGTGCGGGATTCGATACGGTGTGTACTGCACCACAAGGCGACGTCACTAACCGCTCGGCTTTTTTTTTTTTTTGTCTTTTATTATGAAAATATATTTTTGGAAAAAAAATAAATTTTTGATTGCATGTATTGTCCATCAATTCCACATTGTTACATTTGTTTTACACTTTGTGTCGCTTACACAAGATAGTATCCGTCTCACTTTATACATAAAATAAAGCCATGCTTTCCAAATCATCAACTTAAATCAGTGTTTTGGAACCAGAACAGAAAATGAAACAAATCAGCCCTTTTGAACGAACCTTAGACTGTGTTTTTAGAAGAAGGTAACATTACAATACTTGTTCCCCAAATTAAAACACCACTTTGAGATTTTAAATGACACACATTCCACATTAAACAGAATGATTCCACTTTCCCCTTAACTTGAATAAAACATAACAGAGAAAATTAAAAGAAAACGTAACTCATCTTTAACTCTGTTTATATTTACCCTTCCGATAATCATCATTTTCCGTTCACATCATTTCAGACTTTTTCCTCCCCTCCCTCCCTCACCAGTTCCATACAATCTCCCCCCTCCTGTTGAGGGAGAGGAGATGGCTGTCTCTGATGAAGAGCCGGGTGAAGTCCGCATCGCCGTGCGTCAATCTGTAATGTGTTTGTTTTTTGACCATGTTTTTGAAAATGTTCCGAACCGGGATGATTCTGCGTTCAAAGTGCGCAATGTTCCGACGTGATTTGACGGCCCACCGGGCGTGACTTAAGAGGAATTTGCACAGCGCTGCGTTCTTCACCCTGCTCTTCTCCCACACTCCAAACACAAAAAATACATCCCACGAATCCCCGTTGTCCCAAATTAATCCCAGTTTGTTGACCAAGCACTTTTTCAGGGTTTCAAAGAAGCTCGCCAGCTCCGAGCAGTGCCCGTACATGTGCAATAATGTTTCAGGCAGCAGGCCACAGACGTCGCACTCCCTGCCGACCCCCTTGTCAAACTGATGCAGAATAACGTTTGTCAACACTTTGTTGTGTCGGATTTTGTAGTCGTTGTCTTCTGCCTCAATGCTGTTCCCTCTCACCCTCCATTGTCCCCAGATTTGTCCCACATTCAAATTGGGCATAACTTTGCCCCAGAACGGCAGAGAGGTCGGACGTTGCGACGCCTGTGCCAGAAACTTTTCATAGATCTGTTTGCTTGTCAACCTGTGTATACTCCTCCACTCTCCTCCTTGCTCAACCAACACGGCTGGGAGCTTCCCCTCTCTGTTCTGTACTACTCTCCGCTCTATGGTTGTCCGCCATTCTTTTGGGATGCTTTCCTTTAAGTCATTGTAATAGCCTGTTGTCTCTGTAATTTTGGCCTTATGGTTTATCTCCTTTATACTATCATATATGGTTTGGGGGAGAAGAAAACCCGGCATCAGTTTATACATGACGTCCTTCAACTGGACCAAACCTGCTCTTAACATATTATTATTACACAGAAGCTTACCTGTCTTTTGAATTTTCTTATTTAGAAAAATTGGCATTTCTCTGATAACGTTTACCGAGTCACATGCATAGTCTATATGCTTTAGAAATCCCGCGTGAGCGGACAGGACTTCTCTATAGAAACCTGGAAGCCCCGCCATCATCGGTCTCTTTAGTTGCATCAACAGCACAAAATCGCCTATGTGAAATACCTTGTTTATGAAGTATGCCATCAGGCTTTTCCAGCCGTGGGCTGTGGAGTCACACAGATAGTTTTTTATAGTTTTGATCCTGAACGCCCTTTTTTTGATTTCTATATCTACTAATTGAAGTCCTCCCTCTCTGTACTTACTTATTAATGTCTTTCGTGCTATTTTACTTACTTTTGCCCTCCACAAGAAATTGGTTATGAATTCATTTAGTCTATTTAATACCCATAAGGGTAGTTCTATAACTGCTAATGCATAGTTTAGTTTTGACAATATTAAGTTGTTTAGAACCACTACTTTACCTTTGTGTTTTAGGTCTCTCAGTTTCCAATAATTTAGACATTTTTCTATTTTATTAATAATTTCTGTCCATGACAGATCACGAGCTGCCACTACATCTTTACCGATGTAGGTGCCTAGAATTTTTATATGCTTGCTTTGTATTTTAAAAGGTGTGGTCTCCTGCTGAGGTTCAGCCATGTTAATAAACATGATTTCTGATTTACCTACATTTATGCGGGAGCCAGAGGCTCGACCGTACATGTTTATAACTGCGATTGCTCTCTCTATGCTTGCCATGTCCTTTACTGTTAGGGTCGTGTCATCAGCAAATTGCTGGACGACACAGGATCCTCCCCCTGGTAACTCAATACCACTAATACCCTTGTCTTTTTTTAATAGAATTCCTAGTGGCTCTGCTATTATTGTGTACAGGATTGAGGATAGTGGACAGCCTTGTCTGACCGACCTTTCCAGAGGAAACGCATCAGTGGTTGCACCGTTGCATTTGACCTTACCTGTAGCGTTGCTATATAACAATTTTACCCAAGTTAAAAATCTGTCTCCAAAACCTACCTTTTTCAGTACATTAAACAAAAATTGATGCTCTACTCGGTCAAAGGCTTTATTGAAGTCAATGGCCAGAAGGACACCTGCTTGATCTGTCTCCTTTAAATACTCCACCACATCTCTTATCGTGCGTACTGTGTCAGTGACTTCTCTCCCTGGCACACTATAAGCCTGGGTGGGTTCTATTATTGTGTGTAATATTTGTTTGACTCTGTTTGCAAATATTTTCATTAGTATTTTGTAATCATTGTTCAACAGAGTAATGGGCCTATAATTTGTTAGTTCATCCTTCTTCCCTTTCTTAAAAATTAAAGTGATCAAGCCTAGAGTCATTGACTCCGGTACCTTCTGTTCTTTTTCCATTGTTTTATACAATTTCAGTAGTATTGGTTTGAGCGTGTTGCAGAAAGCTTTATAGAAGTTTGCCGTCAACCCATCACTACCTGGGCTTTTATTGGACATCATTTGATTTATTGCACACTCTATATCTTTCTCAGTTATTTCCTGTTCACACGCTGATTTGTCCTCATCATTTAGTTTAGCAGTCATCTCTTCCAATATGTCATTTGTAGCTTGTATGTCTGAACTCTCAGTTTTGAACAAGTCACTGTAAAAAGTTTGTACTGTTTCCAAAATGTCTACGAAATTGGTCACTACTTTACCTTCTTTATTTTTGATTTCTTGCAAATAACACTGATTTTGTTTTCTTTTTTCCAAGTTGAGGAAAAAAGCTGTACTTTTCTCCCCTTCTACTGCATATTGAGCACGGCTCCTCACTATAGCACCTTCACATTTTATCCTTTCAAGTTCATTTATTTCATTTTGAATATTCACAAGCCTTTCAACATTGACAACCGGTTGTGCATTTAATTTAGCAATTGTATTTCTTAATGATCTTTCTTTTTTCTAGTTTTAAAGTTCAATCTTTTCGCAAACTGAATACTTTTTTGTTTAATTCTCACCTTTAATTTCTCCCACCCCTCTATGATATTTTCCCCAAACTCAGGCTGTGAACATTCAAATGAGATCAATTTAGAGATACAGTCAACATAATCCCTTCTGTTCGGCAGACTAGCATTAAGGTGCCACACACCTCCCCCCCTCCCCCTCCTTTTACCCCCCATTCCCACATGCAGGATGGCATGATCACTAATAAAATTTAAACAATAGCGCACAGTATCGAAAAGGTCGATCTGCGGTTTCCTGACTAAACAAAAATCTATCCGACTTTGCCGTACAGTGTCCATTTGTGGCTGTACTCTCGAGTACTCTCATGTTATGGGATTTCTGGTTCTCCATAAATCACAGAAATTATTCTTGGCCACAAACAGATTCAGGGCCGCTCTTGAACAGTCGTGTTTATAGCTACCGTTATTGCTAATGTCAAGCCTGCTCATCTTGACATTGAAATCCCCAACTATGATGTCACAGTCTTTAGCTATAATATTCAATTCTCGAAAGAAAGAAGACCTGTCCCCCTCGTGGTTGGGCGCATAAATGTTCAGTAATTTGTAGACAGTGTCTTCAAAAACAAAGCCCACTTTAACCCACCTCCCCCCAATGTCTTTGTCTATTAGAGTAGCATCGGCCTTAATTTGGCTACTCACCATGATGCTTACTCCTCGTGCCCGCTGAGTCCCATGGCTTGAAAAGTAGAATCCAGGCCACCTTTTCTTGCACTGAGTTTCACAGTCAGTGTCCCAGTGGGTTTCTTGAAGACAGATTATTTCTGCATCACACATTTTTACGACTTTAGTGAACTTGTCCATGTCACGTAGTCCACGTACGTTGAATGATGCTATTTTGACCATGGTGAGTGGGAAAGACAGAGAAAAATAATCCCCAAACAAAAAACATGATGCATACCCTTTTCAGTCCATTATTATTTACCCCTCTTAGTCTTGCCCTTTCTGCTTGTTCCCTCTTCCCTCCCCTTACTAAGTCCATCCCATTCCGAAGCCTTAGGGTTCAGCTGTCGTCTCTCACTCCCCTGCCCGTGTAGAGGCCCTCTCTGCCCCGGCTGCCCGCAAGGCAAGGACGCCAGGCTTCCCGAACTGCCCTCCCTCTGGTTGCTGCGGCTCCTGTCCCCTGATGTTGTTACAGCCTGACCCCTCAGCGACCCGTGCGCCAGAGTGGAGTCGCTCATCGGCATCCTCCCCACCCTCTCAGAAGCCGCAGTCACACCGCTGCTTCCTCTTTTCTCCTCCTCCTCCTCTTCCTCCTCGACCTCGCTCTCCTCCTCCATCTCATGGCGTGTAGCTGACTGGGGCCCCTCTGCTTCGCCATCAGTCGCAATGCCATCAGGATGATCTCCTGTCTCCGTCTCCTCTGCCCCCCCCCCTCCACTCCCTCGCCGGTGTCCCTCTCTGTCTCCTCTTTGGGATCTGCTTCAGGCATGGCTGCGCATTCTCGTGCGTAGTGTCCGATCTCCCCGTACTTGAAGCACTTGAACTCCGGGCACTCCCGTAGGATGTGTCCGGGCTGGAGGCACAGCCTGCAAACTTTAGATTGATTATCGTGCAGCACTCTGAAGTATTCAATCCCTTCCAGCGTCTCAAATTTGGTGCTATAAGGTAAAGAGGAGACATTTTCATTGAAACGGACTTTGAGGAATCTCGTCCCGTCAAAAACGTCCGTCCCGGCCCACTTCCTCCGCTTGATAGGAGATACCGGCTCCACGCCCCACTGCTCCAGTTTGGTAACAATTTGATTGTCTGTGACATACAGGGGAAGGTTCAAAAAGGAGACGATCCTGGTGTCCCTCGTGACTTCTGATGCCACCACTCTGGAGTTTCTAATCTTGAAGCCGTCCAGCAGTCTTGTTTTCCCTTTCGGGTTACTCATCGTGAGCTCCCATCGCTTTTCGCTTTTCGACCTGCAGCCCAATACTCTCCCACACGCGTTGTCAACCGCACGCAGAAGCTCCATCATGGAGATTTTGTGTTCTCCCTCCACGTCCACATTAACCACCAGGTCTTTGTCCATCTCTCTCCCTTCCTCCTCCTTCCCCGCCGCTCCCGCCGTTTCCGCGGCGACCGCCGTCTCTTTCACCAACGCCATTGCTGTGGCCCCTCCACCTCGTCTCTCTTTTCGTTTCTCCGCTCGACTCTCCACCACCACCAATTCTCCTCTCTCCCCCTTCTCCATCACGTTTTCTGCCCCAGTCGGATTCGCGTCCTGCCGGGGCCTCTTTGTTTCCGCCGCCATACCTCCATTTTGTTTGTCCGTCTGCCCGTGGTCGTAAGTCTTGTCCGGTCCGAGTGTCTTCGCCGTTTGTGCCATTTTCGTGCTTCTAAAGCCACGAAAGTTTCCCCCGTGCAGCAGAAAGCTGCTGGGGGGAGTTTGAAGCGTTATTTTCAGAAACTGCTCTCTTTTACCCGTCGATTTAATGTCTTTTTCGTCCGCTCCGCCGCCACCACGCCAACCGCTCGGCTAAAGGGTCAGACCCGTTAGCTAGGGGGCTAACGTGTCTTATTAGTAGTTCACACTAGCTTAGCATTCCCCAGTAGCACTAACCACAACAGCGTCCACAATCGTTTTTTCTTTCTTTTCTTTCTCGTTTCGGAACACAAGACCGCCAGTATCACACATAGTGTTTCTGTAGCCCTGATTGACAATTTCTTGATCTTCTTTCCCGATGACCTATGAACTCCAATATGACATGGTGACTGTAATGACCTACTTTTCACTCTCACCGATGATAACACCGTTGCTAAATTAGCCGTGGAACTTCGGCATGTTCATTTCGCGCCATGCATAACTTGCACATAACCCGACTGACTCTCGTCTACCTCCCCGCTCCCGTGGCTGCTCTGTTTACTATCTTTGGGTTCGCGAAGCGAACCCTAGTTATATGAACAACGACAAAATGGCTGAGAGGGTTATTGCATTGTGACATCATCCACAATAGCTCGCTGGAAAAAAGAAAAACGATGGAGGTGCATTCCCCGTGCCAATCCCGGACAATATGACCCCCTGTGGTCATATGTCCTCCCACCGACCCCGTATTGGCACGCCCACCGGAATCGCTGTTCCTCTTTGTAAGTCGAACCATCTCCAACTAAATGAGCACCACACCTGTGGCCCGGGTAGGAGGAGAACGGCTCTATTCTCAGCCATTTTGTCGTTGTTCATATAACTAGGGTTTGCGAAGCGAACCCAAAGTTACATTTCACGAACTCCAAAATGGCTGAGAGGGTTATTGCATTGAACAACGACAGGATTCGTGCCTCCGTTCCCTAGCCGTCCAATGAACCCTTCAAACCCCTGGTGGGAAGAGGTACGCGTTCTGATGAGAGCATCCTAAGAGGCCTGCTCCAGAACAGCGTCGGCAGCCGACCGCACCTTAACGTGCCGGTAATAATGCCGTAAGAATGTGGTCTCACCACTCCAAACCGCCGCCTGGCGGATGACCTCCCAGTCGATACCTGACAACACAGCTATCGACGCAGCAGTCCCTCGGGTAGAATGCGCCTTCAGCTTAGGAGCTGTTTTACCCGCTTTGGTATACGCCTCCGTAATACCATCCACCAGCCAGTGTGCTAGCCTCTGGGTGGAAAGGGCATAACCTGGTTTGCTCACTCTGTAGGTCAACAGCAGCCTGTCAGACCTACGAATATCTGCTGTGCGCCGCACGTAAATGCGTAAAGCCCGTACAGGACACGAGAGGTGCAAGCATTTCTCATCCCTAGTCACCGGTGACGGATGAAACGCGTGTATCCCCACCGGGGCCCTACTCGTCAGGACAGACAAAGTTTTGGGCACGAAGCTGGGGTCTGTAAAGAGCGTGACCATCAGATCACCAGAAAACACCATCCCCTTGATGGTGAGTGCAGTGAGCTCACAACCCCTCGCTGCGGTGGTAAGTGCCTAGAGCACAGCCAGCTTAGCCGAGACATAACGCATGTCTGCCGTAGACATGGGTTCAAAGGGATCTTTCTCTAGTGCGCGCAGAACAAGGGAAGCATCCCAAGTTTCAGCTCTCATAAGCTCCTTAGCTGAGAGCTTCTTAGCACCCAACAGGTACTGCGTCATGAGCGGGTGCGTGAAAACCGTGCTACCCTCGATCTTCCCCCCGGAAGAACGTGAGAGCCGATACACAGACTTTGACCGAGGAGAAAGACCATAGTCTATCACTCCTACAGACCTCCACAAAAGTCAGTATAGGGCCAATCCCTACTGACAAAGGGTCCATGTCGAGTTCAGCGCAAAATTGGTCAAATCGATTCCAGTACCCCTGGTACCTGGAATATGTGGAGTCTTTATGCGCCGCTAAGATGACACGAATCACTTGCGCACTAAGTCCCATAGCTAAGAGCCTGGCTTTGTAAGCATCCACGCCGCTAATCGGGAGCCTCCTATCCAGGGGCCCTCCCGTAGCAGCCCTCCTGCTTGCGTGAGCGCGTCCGCCCACTCCGGGACGTCGAACCGCTCGACTACTATCCAGGGCACTATTCGCGGAAACCACGGGGTGCTCGGTTCATACGGGGCCACGAGAACTAACCGACCCCCTGTGCGCTCGAACTTGACCACCAGGTCTAGGAGGCACCTGCGCGGGGGGAATGCGTAAAGCATCTCCTCGGGCCATGGATCTAGTCCAAGCGCGTTGACCCCCAACGGCGCTAGGTCGGACGGGAGCATCGAGTACCAACGAGGGCACTTGTAATTGAGTTTCGATGTGAACAGATCCACTTGAGCTACCCCGAACCTCTCCCAGATCATAGCCACTATGGCTGGGTTGAGGCTCCAATTGTCCGCATGCGGGCCGCCTCTCGAGAGGATGTCCGCTGCTTCGTTGTCCTTCCCAGGAACATGAAGCGCCCTGATTGATAGCGCGTTGCTGTTGACCCAAATCCAAATTTGCATGGCCAACTCTCTGCAACGCTTGGACTTCATACCGCCTTGGCGGTTGATGTAGGCCTTGGCCGTCATGCTGTCTGTCATTATCAGTATGTGACGGCCTACGAGATCCTGAGCGAAATGCTGGATAGCCAGCCAAATCGTCTCCGTCTCGCGCGCATTGATGTGGACCTTCTCCCCAGACGGCCACACTCCTCGCGCTGTTTTGTAGCCAAGGATGGCCCCCCAACCCGAGAGGGACGCATCCATATAAATCGTTACCTCGGGTCCCCTGGGGCCCATAGGGACCCCAGACATGTCCACACAGGCTCTGTTCCAGTGGTCTAGGTCCTGCACTACCACGCGCGGGACCAGGATAAGATGGTTGTTGTACCGGCGTTCGTTGCCGTATTTCAAGAAGTGAACTGCGAACCACAATTGCAGTCTCCTCATGAACAACAGACCTAAAGGAACAACTTGGTGAGCCGATGCCAGAAGGCCCAGCAGCCTCCTGATCATCCGATAAGTGACATATGTCCCCGGGACGAAATGTGCTAACGTGGTCCTGGTGGAATGCCATCTCTCTTGCGTAAGGGTTGCGCGCATGGATACCGTATCCAAACTCAGACCCAGATACGTTGCCTGGCACGAAGGCCATGGCGCGCTCTTCTTTATGTTGATAGTGAAACCCATGTACTCCATGAATTCCATCAACTCCTGAGTATGGAGTATTGCTTGTTCTGGCGACCGGGCCAACACCAACAGGTCGTCTAGGAACCATGCCAAGCGCATACCTTTGCGAATCAACACTCCGAGCGCTGCTTTCACACACCTTGTGAATGTCAGAGGAGAGAGGCGATATCCGAACGGGAGCCATGTGTACTGGTAACACTGACCCCGGTAACAGAACCGAAATACTTTCTGTGTCTTTCCGCAATCGGACAATGATAGAAAGCGTCTTTTAGGTCGACCGAAGTTAGCCAATCGGACTGTGTCACCATTGACAGCAGAACCGGTGTGCGTAGCATTTTGAAACTGACCTTCTCTACATACTTGTTGAAGGGTTTCAAATCTAGGATTGGGCGCATGCCCCCATCCTTCTTCGGGACCAGAAAGTAACGGCTGTAAAACCCGTCTTCTCTTTCTAGGGGAGGAACCACCATGATTGCCCCTTTCGAGAGTAACTCTGTGAGTTTGTTGTCTAGGATTTGTGCTTCGGCCACCGACCCCGGTTCCGTATGCACTATTCCCAAGTACGGGGGTACAATACCGTTCTCGAAAAGGATTTGGTGTCCGTGGGCTATCTGATCCAAAACAGAAGCCGACGGGACCAATTCCTTCCACCTGTGTAACATGCGTGACAGAGGTCTCGTTGCCTCCTGTACCTTGCTGTTCAGGTAGCGCGCGTAAGTTGCGCGTAAAGGGTCTGGGGAAGCCCCGCCCGCCCTGCCCTGCATCCATGGGGGGGCTTCGTCCTTGTAAAGGAGACCCAGTGTTAGGGCTCGGTCTGTTGACCAACCTGGCAACCAGCAATGAGAGCGGGGGAAGGGCGCGTCTGAAACACCTGCAGCCTACCTACTCGTTAACCACTCTAGTATAAGTTTGTTTGCTTTCCAGAACTCGTCGCGAGTTCGTCCTGAACAGTCCCGTGAGTAAATTCTTCGTCTCGAGTTTTGTGACATTTCTGTGTCTCCCGGTGGAGTACAGATTGTAGTATTCTCCGTGTTTTTGCTTGTTTGATTATTCCCTTGTGTCAGTTCTCCTTGAGAGCTTGTTCGGAGAAGAACTCTCTTTGTGTTTTCCCCATTGGATTTTCCCATCGTGATTTTCTAGTTGAGATCAAGTTTTTGATATTCTAATTTCTCCTCTCTCACTGTGGATCTTATTACTCGGTTGGACTTCTACCTTAAAGGAGCAGTTTGTGTTTTTTCCCCTTTCGGACTTTAAAGGAGCAGTTTGTGTTTTTTTCCCTTTCGGACTTTAAAGGAGCAGTTTACGTTTTTTCCCTTTCGGACTTTAAAGGAGCAGTTTACGTTTTTTCCCTTTCGGACTTTAAGGGAGCAGTTTACGTTTTTTCCTTTTCGGATTAAGGGGGCAGTTTACGTTTCCCCATTTTTAAGAAGCTATTCTCAAGTTCCGCCTGAAGCGCCTCCCCCTTCTGTCCAGGCCCGGCCGGCTCTCCTCTTCGAGTCCTGCCAGGTTGGTGCTTTACTTTGTCTTGTGTTGTCGCTATTGGGTTCGTTCTACAAACCTTAACAGTACGAACTCGCCCTCACTATGAACCCAGACAACCTAGACGCCAATCCTGTCCAGGCTGCTCTCTATAAGCAGATTCAGCTTACAGCCTCCCACGGCCAGCAACTACAAGAGGCCGCTGTTGCCATGCAGGGCCTCCGGGCTCAGGTGCAACCCCTCCAGGCTTCGGTGGATTCTCTTTCGGCCCAGCAAGCGGCGCTCGCGAGCCAACAAGAGGAGGTTCTTAAGCAGTTGCAAACTCTCACAGCGGCTATCACCATCCAGCCAGCTGTCCCACCAGTTCCGGCCGCCCCTCCTCCAGCAGTGCCCGCAGCCGTTGCCTTAGACAATCCTACCGTTTATGTTTCGGATTTCCGGGAGCCCAGTATCTCCAATCCCAAGCCTTTTGATGGCAACTTTGAGACCTGTGCCACGTTCATCATGCAGTGTGAGCTTGTCTTCGCCCACCATTCCAGGGGGTTCACCACAGATGCTGCAAGAGTTGCTTACGTGACTAACCTGCTGACTGGCCGCGCTGCTCAGTGGGCCACTGCTTCCTGGTCCATGGGGGCCAGTTTCTGCTCTTCCTACGATGACTTTGTGGCTGAGCTTCGGAAGGTATTCCATCATCCAGTGTACGGTCAGGATCCGGGTGTCCGATTGAGCAGGATCCAGCAGGGCAGTGGCAGTGTCACTGACTACTCAGTCGAGTTCAGGCTGGCTGCGGCTGAGAGTGGCTGGAACGACCAGTCACTTCGGGTAACCTTCCGTAGGGGCCTCAGCGATGCCGTCAAGGATCAGCTAGCCACCCGGGAGGATCCTACCTCTCTCGACGACCTTATCAGCCTTGCCATCCGCATCGATGGACGTCTCCGCGAGAGAAGGCGCGAGCGAGGTCTACGGGGAACCGTTTCTACCTCTCAGCCATCCAGAGCTTCCGAAGGGGGCTCTTCTTCGTCGCACTCCACTTCCCCTGTGGCAAGCCTCTCCTCCTCCCAGACAGTGACAGAGGAGGAACCTATGCAGCTTGGGCGTACACGACTGACTCCCGCTGAACGTGAGGCCCGGTTCAAGGCAGGTCTCTGTCTTTACTGCGGTCTTAAGGGACACCGGATCAGCGAGTGTCCTACGCGGCCAAAAGATTAGGCTCACTGGGACCCCGGGAGATCCTAGTGAGCCGTCTTTCCTGTTCCCGCCATCCTGCTCCGGCTAACCATCTTGTGAGCGTTACCCTGGCTTGGGCAGACCAGCGGCTCACTGTAGGCGCACTCATCGATTCGGGAGCTGATGGGTGTTTCTTGGACTCTACGTTTGCTGCTCAAGCTAACATTCCATGTGAGGAATTGGAGAGGCCAAAAGAGGCCTTTGCTCTGGATGAGCGCCGCCTGGCCAGTGTTACCCGACAGTCCTGTCCCGTGTCTCTCACTATTGCTGGAAACCATGTGGAGAGCCTTCAGTTCTTCGTCATCCAGTCTCCCTTAGTTCCTGTGATCTTGGGGCGTCCCTGGTTGGCTCAGCATGAGCCACACATTGCTTGGTCGTCTGGTAACATTTTGGAGTGGAGCTCCTCCTGTCACGCCCGGTGTCTTCAGGCCGCACCTGGTCCAGCAGTCCAGACTGTTCCGATTGCCCCTCCTCCCGATCTTTCCTCTGTTCCTCCCGAGTATCATGATCTCGGGGAGGTCTTCAGCAAGACGCGGGCTCAGTCTCTCCCTCCGCATCGGCCATATGATTGTGCTATCAACCGCCGTCCTGGGGCCTCTCTCCCTAGCAGTCGTCTTTACAGCCTTTCCATTCCCGAGAAGGCTGCTATGGACGATTACATTTCAGAATCGTTGGCGGCAGGGCTCATCCGACCCTCATCCTCCCAGGTGGCAGCTGGTTTCTTTTTCGTTAAGAAGAAGGATGGTGGTCTCCGACCCTGCATTGATTATCGCCAACTCAACGACATCACCATCAAGAATAAATACCCCCTGCCTCTGATGAGCTCCACCCTCGAACCCCTGACCCAGGCGACTGTCTTCACTAAGCTGGATCTCCGGAACGCCTACCATCTCGTTCGGATCTGGAAAGGGGACGAGTGGAAGACAGCCTTTAAGACTCCCCGTGGTCATTATGAGTACCTGGTAATGCCGTTCGGCCTCACCAACGCCCCGGCGGTGTTCCAGGCACTCATGAATGACATCCTTCGCGACATGCTCGACCAATTCGTTGTCGTCTACCTTGATGACATCCTCATCTTCTCCAGGTCCCTCGAGGAGCATGTCCAGCACGTGCGGCAGGTTCTCGAACGCCTCCTTCGTAACCGGCTGTTCGTCAAGGCTGAGAAATGCCTGTTCCATTCTGAGTCAGTGGACTACTTAGGTTTTATCGTGGAGGGAGGCAAGACTCGAGCTGATCCTCGCAAGATCAAAGCGGTGGTGGAATGGCCGGATCCTAAGTCACGTAAGGAACTGCAGAGCTTCCTCGGGTTCGCGAACTTTTACAGGAGGTTCGTCCGAAACTACAGCTCTGTAGCAGAACCCCTCACCCGTCTAACCTCCCCCTCTCAGCCGTTCGTCTGGTCCCCAGCTGCTCGCTCTGCATTTCTGTCGCTCAAGGAGAGGTTCACCAGTGCCCCCGTCCTACTCCATCCCGATCCCAAGAGGCAGTTCATAGTTGAGGTGGACGCTTCGGACACCGGATTGGGGGCTGTGCTCTCCCAACGATCAGAGACCGACCAGAAGGTTCATCCTTGCGCGTTCTTCTCCCGCCGGTTCCTTCCCGCCGAGGAGAACTACGATGTTGGTAATCGGGAGCTTCTCGCTGTAGTGGCTGCACTTGAGGAATGGCGCCATTGGCTGGAGGGGGCAGAGCATCCATTTACCATCTGGACTGATCATAAGAACCTGACGTTCATCCGGGCAACCAAACGTCTCAATGGTCGGCAGGCACGGTGGGCCAGTTTCCTCAGTCGGTTCGACTTCACACTGACTTATCGTCCTGGCTCCCGCAACACCAAGGCAGATGCTCTGTCTCGTCAACACCTTAAGGAACCTGTAATGGTGGAGCCAAGTCCCGTCCTCCCTGAGACCAAGGTCGTTGGCGTGGTGACCTGGGGCCTTGAAACGGTGGTCAAGCGCGCCTTGCGCTCCAGTCCAGCCCCGAGCAACGTGCCGCCTCGCCGACTGTTTGTTCCGGACTCAGTGAGGTCCCGGGTCCTCAAATGGGGCCACACCAGTCAGCTCGCTTGCCACCCTGGAGTCCACCGCACTTTCACTTTCATAGCTCGACGGTTCTGGTGGCCCACTATGAGGAGGGACGTCAAGGAGTTCGTCATGGCCTGCACCATCTGTGCCCACAGCAAGGCCTCTCACCAGGCACCGGCTGGTCTGCTGCAGCCCCTTCCTATTCCCAGTCGGCCCTGGTCCCATGTGGCGTTGGATTTTGTCTCTGGACTTCCTCCGTCTCAGGGCAACACAGTGATCCTGACGGTGGTGGATCGCTTCAGCAAGGGTGTTCACCTGGTGGCTTTGCCTAAGCTTCCTTCTGCTTCAGAAACCGCTGACCTCCTGATGAGCCACGTCTTCCGTCTGCATGGACTTCCCAAGGACATTGTGTCAGACAGAGGGCCCCAGTTTGTTTCCCGTGTGTGGCGTGCTTTCTGCAAGGGGTTGGGCGCCTCGGTCAGCCTTTCGTCGGGATATCATCCGCAGACTAACGGACAGACTGAGAGGATGAACCAGAGTGTGGAATCTGCTCTCCGTTGCGTCGCTGCCAAGAAGCCAACCTCCTGGAGTCAGTTTCTCCCCTGGGTCGAGTATGCGGTCAACTCCCTGGTCAGCTCCGCCACCGGCCTCTCGCCCTTTGAGGCATCCCTGGGTTACCAGCCGCCCGTCTTCTCTGCACAGGAGTCCGAAGTGGAGGTTCCCTCCGTGCAGACTCATCTGGACCGCTGTCGTCGTGTCTGGGAGATCACCAGGGCTGCGCTGTTCCGTGCTACGGAACGTGCCAGACGAGGAGCTAACCGTCGCCGATCCACAGCACCAGCTTACCAACCCGGACAGAGAGTCTGGCTGTCCACCAAGGATCTCCCCCTTCAGTCCTCTGCCAAGAAGCTGAATCCCCAGTTCGTTGGACCCTTCGAGATCCAGGAAGTACCCAGTCCTGCAGTTGTGCGTCTTAAGCTCCCGGCCTCCATGAAGATCCATCCGGTTTTTCATGTGTCCCGAGTAAAGCCTGTCTCCGAGAGCCCCCTTATGCCTCCGGCCCCAGCTCCGCCTCCCCCTGAGATTGTGGATGGGCATCCACAGTGGAAGGTCCGTCGGCTGATGGACGTCCGACGCAGGGGACGGGGGTTCCAGTATTTGGTTGACTGGGAGGGCTATGGGGTGGAGGAACGAAGCTGGGTATCCCGCCAGCTCATCATGGACCCTGGTCTGCTCGCTGAGTTCTATCGCCGTCACCCTGACAAGCCTGGCAGGTCGCCTGGTGGCTCCCGTAGAGGGGGGGGTACTGTTAGGGCTCGGTCTGTTGACCAACCTGGCAACCAGCAATGAGAGCGGGGGAAGGGCGCGTCTGAAACACCTGCAGCCTACCTACTCGTTAACCACTCTAGTATAAGTTTGTTTGCTTTCCAGAACTCGTCGCGAGTTCGTCCTGAACAGTCCCGTGAGTAAATTCTTCGTCTCGAGTTTTGTGACATTTCTGTGTCTCCCGGTGGAGTACAGATTGTAGTATTCTCCGTGTTTTTGCTTGTTTGATTATTCCCTTGTGTCAGTTCTCCTTGAGAGCTTGTTCGGAGAAGAACTCTCTTTGTGTTTTCCCCATTGGATTTTCCCATCGTGATTTTCTAGTTGAGATCAAGTTTTTGATATTCTAATTTCTCCTCTCTCACTGTGGATCTTATTACTCGGTTGGACTTCTACCTTAAAGGAGCAGTTTGTGTTTTTTCCCCTTTCGGACTTTAAAGGAGCAGTTTGTGTTTTTTTCCCTTTCGGACTTTAAAGGAGCAGTTTACGTTTTTTCCCTTTCGGACTTTAAAGGAGCAGTTTACGTTTTTTCCCTTTCGGATTAAGGGGGCAGTTTACGTTTTCCCATTTTTAAGAAGCTATTCTCAAGTTCCGCCTGAAGCGCCTCCCCCTTCTGTCCAGGCCCGGCCGGCTCTCCTCTTCGAGTCCTGCCAGGTTGGTGCTTTACTTTGTCTTGTGTTGTCGCTATTGGGTTCGTTCTACAAACCTTAACACCCAGATGGGGGAATTGGCGTTTTGAACCTTTCCAAATTACCACTTGACCCATCACAGAGACTAAACATTGTCGCATCATAGTCCCCTCCCAGGGGCTCATTTGCGCTCATGTCATTATTATCCAATATTTCCAGCAGGGATGTTATTACATTGTTATCATCATCTTTACCTAAAGATTCAGACAGACAATCAGACTTGCGTTTCAAACCTTTTAAAACGCAATCACCATCATCACCAAAATAAAAACTTTTATTCACATTCACAACCTTTGGAATAGAACAAGTAGACTGTGCATCAGAAACCAAAATAAAAGGCGCAGTGTTTAGCCCTGCGCACGCTGTGTCCCCTGAACAAGCGTCTATATCGCCGGAGACGGCTCTGGAATCAGTCTGTTGGTGTGGGTCGTAACATCCTGCCGAAACACGTCACTTGGCAGCTCCCTTCTTGGAAGTGTCTGTGCTGTCCGGCTTGGCCGCCTTGGCCGCTGGATCTGTGGAAGACTGGGAGTTTGGACGTGAGCCCTGTCCACGCCCGCGCCCCACTTTACCACCTCTTTTTGGATAAGTCTCTCTCCATTTCTGCTTGCGCGCAGGCTTGTCCCCCTGCCCTGTGCCCACCGCGGGCTTAGGGGTAGGCGGGTTCTTCATCATCGGGAGAAGCTCCTTGTGCAAGGTTTCGCGCTCGGCCTGGGCGGCCTTGTATTTGCTGATAATGTCCGGGGTCGTTCCAAACAGGCCCTGGTTCCCTGCGCAGGAGTGGGCCATCCACTCCTTGCAGAATTCCTCTTTTACCCCGGCTGTCTCTAGCCAGAGACGTCTGCGCGAAAGGGTGGAGGCAGCTGCGCTAGAACCGCACTCTAGAGCGATGGAATACAGCAGCGATCCCAGGGAGTCAGCTATGCGTTCCATTTCCAAGATGTACTCACAACCTGCTTCGCTGGCCACTACGTCACCGAACTCGGCCCCGTCGATACCTGCTGTAGCGATGGCGGCTTTGCTTTGCTCGACGTTTGATAGGCTGCAGAGCTTGCGCATGTACGCCGTTATCATCCCAGCCGTTGAGACGAGTCCAGCTGCGCGTGTACTGGCGTGCCATGCATCACACGCGTAACGATCCACCTGTTGGCCCCACTGCGAAGGGTGTTTGGGAGTATCGCGAGACCCCACCTTGGTGTTAGGGTTGAACGATAAAACGTCCCTCTCTGGTTGCGGAATTTTCCAGTCTTTGTAGTTGAGGTTCCTAACCTCGACTGCTAAGACGTCAACCCCCTTCTGACTGAACTTTGAGGACGATTTAAGTAGCGGATCCGCCTCCGCCCGCTTAAACGCTCGTTCGATGTGAGGATAAGGTGGTAGAGTGGAGTCCCTGACCCTCTCTGCCATTCGTGGAAAATCGGCTACCACCGGATCTTGAGGATTGCCCGGCTCGGTAACGATGTCGGCAGACTTGACCGCTCGCGCGAACAGATCGCGGAAACTGGCGAGGAATGTTTCGGACCCACGTTGCATGGCGTCGCCATCTTTGTTTGGTTGAGACGAACTTGGCTGGTCGTCTTCCACGCCCTGATCGTCTACTTCCTCAGGCAGTGAATCCTCGGGTTCCGCACCCGCCGAATAACATGCCACGGATTCACCAGGGAGAGATAGGATCTCATTGATCCAGTCCTCTCTAACTATTCCGGATGGTGGGATAGCCTCTGGCTCCGGAGGGATGCTAATGCTAGCCGCCGTCCCGTGACTGTAGCTAGGAAGCATCGGAGGGATGTTGCTAGCCTCCGCCCCATGGCTATAGCTAGGTAGCACCATGCTAGCCGCCTCGTTAGCAGGTGCGAAGGGATCTGCAAGTCCCCATCTTTGACGGTACAGGGCAGCCCACCTTTGGCGCCCCGATCCTCTGATGGTTTTACAGAAATTGCAGTCGATCTCATTACGGTCTACATCCCTCAAGTAGCCCGTGTAGTGAACATGCGGGATATGGGAGACACAGTCCGGATGGGGGTCCCATTGGAGCGTCGCCGGTTTAACACACCCGCACCAACCGTAGAATCCGGCCACATCGACCGGATTAACGAACATCTTGGCGATAAAAGCTAAGCTAACTATAAATTAGTATCTAATATACCAGTATATCACTAGATTACTTGCGTATTTGCAGTTTTCCTCTTAGTCCCAGCGAGAGAGAAACAGCCATCGACCGATCCCATTTAGTTGGAGATGGAAAGAGGAATAGCGCTTCCGGTGGGCGTGCCAATACGGGGTCGGTGGGAGGACATATGACCACAGGGGGTCATATTGTCCGGGATTGGCACGGGGAATGCACCTCCATCGTTTTTCTTTTTTCCAGCGAGCTATTGTGGATGATGTCACAATGCAATAACCCTCTCAGCCATTTTGGAGTACGTGAAATGTAACCCATAACTCCCTGTGCCCTTAAAGGTGTATTCCCCTAATACTGAAAATCACATCCCTGCAACACTCCCAAGAAAGTAAACATTACATTCCTGCTATAGGATAGGGGTTGAAGTTTAAACATTACATTCCTGCTATAGGATACGGGGTTGAAGTTTAAACATTACATTCCTGCTATAGGATAGGGGTTGACGTTTAAACATTACATTCCTGCTATAGGATAGGGGTTGAAGTTTAAACATTGCATCCCTTCTATAGGATAGGGGTTGAAGTTTAAACATGACATTCCTTCTATAGGATAGGGGTTGAAGTTTAAACATTACATTCCTGCTATAGGATACGGGGTTGAAGTTTAAACATGACATTCCTGCTATAGGAGAGGGGTTGAAGTTTAAACATGACATTCCTGCTATAGGATAGGGGTTGACGTTTAAACATTACATTCCTGCTATAGGATAGGGGTTGAAGTTTAAACATTGCATCCCTTCTATAGGATAGGGGTTGAAGTTTAAACATGACATTCCTGCTATAGGATAGGGGTTGAAGTTTAAACATGACATTCCTGCTATAGGATAGGGGTTGACGTTTAAACATTACATTCCTTCTATAGGATAGGGGTTGAAGTTTAAACATTACATTCCTGCTATAGGATAGGGGTTGAAGTTTAAACATGACATTCCTGCTATAGGATAGGGGTTGAAGTTTAAACATGACATTCCTGCTATAGGATAGGGGTTGACGTTTAAACATTACATTCCTGCTATAGGATAGGGGATGAAGTTTAAACATTACATTCCTTCTATAGGATACGGGTTGAAGTTTAAACATGACATTCCTGCTATAGGATAGGGGTTGAAGTTTAAACATTACATTCCTGCTATAGGATAGGGGTTGAAGTTTAAACATGACATTCCTGCTATAGGATAGGGGTTGATGTTTAAACATGACATTCCTGCTATAGGATAGGGGTTGACGTTTAAACATTACATTCCTGCTATAGGATAGGGGTTGAAGTTTAAACATTGCATCCCTTCTATAGGATAGGGGTTGAAGTTTAAACATGACATTCCTGCTATAGGATAGGGGTTGAAGTTTAAACATGACATTCCTGCTATAGGATAGGGGTTGACGTTTAAACATTACATTCCTTCTATAGGATAGGGGTTGAAGTTTAAACATTACATTCCTGCTATAGGATAGGGGTTGACATTTAAACATGACATTCCTGCTATAGGATAGGGGTTGAAGTTTAAACATGACATTCCTGCTATAGGATAGGGGTTGACGTTTAAACATTACATTCCTGCTATAGGATAGGGGATGAAGTTTAAACATTACATTCCTTCTATAGGATACAGGTTGAAGTTTAAACATGACATTCCTGCTATAGGATAGGGGTTGAAGTTTAAACATTACATTCCTGCTATAGGATAGGGGTTGAAGTTTAAACATGACATTCCTGCTATAGGATAGGGGTTGACGTTTAAACATGACATTCCTGCTATAGGATAGGGGTTGACGTTTAAACATTACATTCCTGCTATAGGATAGGGGTTGAAGTTTAAACATTGCATCCCTTCTATAGGATAGGGGTTGAAGTTTAAACATGACATTCCTGCTATAGGATAGGGGTTGAAGTTTAAACATGACATTCCTGCTATAGGATAGGGGTTGACGTTTAAACATTACATTCCTTCTATAGGATAGGGGTTGAAGTTTAAACATTACATTCCTGCTATAGGATAGGGGTTGACATTTAAACATGACATTCCTGCTATAGGATAGGGGTTGAAGTTTAAACATGACATTCCTGCTATAGGATAGGGGTTGAAGTTTAAACATGACATTCCTGCTATAGGATAGGGGTTGACGTTTAAACATTACATTCCTGCTATAGGATAGGGGATGAAGTTTAAACATTACATTCCTGCTATAGGATACGGGTTGAAGTTTAAACATGACATTCCCTCTATAGGATAGGGGTTGACGTTTAAACATTACAGTGACCATCATGAAAGAAAAAAATATCGCGTAGTCTGATCTGCTTTAGTCATCTCATCCCTACCAACCATCCCTACTACCAAGGTCACTTGGAATTTAACCACAATGCCATTTGACTTCTCAGAGTAGAAAGTGAACTCAAAGAATCGGACATGCCAGCTATTTTTCTGCAACATAATATATGCAGACGTTTATTGATCAAGACAACGTCCATCTACTTGAGAATTAAGGCAGGCACATTAAAGGCTTTTTATCATCTGACTTGAGAAAACCCTGTTTTGACTGAGGGTTATTAATCGTCAATGCCGATATTGAGAAATGCTTTAGAGATGTAGCATGCAGCAGATTCATCCAACAGTTTCAAAGTGTTGTACCTTCTAATAAGAGAAATCAGTGTTTTTGCATGTTATCTCGGTAATAAAATGTTTGAATTAAAAATAGGTTCATAAATATTCTAAAAATTATAGTTTTATAGCATGTGCACATTTCTTTGTCTTTAATGAGCACATTACTTTCACATTTGAGGCCTAAACACAGCAACCTCAACCTTTGCAGTCATACCAGTTTAAAAGTCATATTATGCCACTTAACAGGTCCAAGTCTTGTCTTGCAGGTTGTCCTGATGATTGTCTCAAAATAAGATTCCTGTTAGAAGTATCCAGTATTCCATAAACCGCAGCATTGTGCTGCACATTTCATTTGCAAGCATAGGTAACAGAAGTGGAAATATTTCACACATTAGTGATATGTACTTTCTCTGCCCATGCATGTATGTTTTTTTGTGGCGACGGGGCAGTAAGGGTGGAAGCAGTAAAAGAGAGTGGGTGTCATGAATGAGAGTGTGGGTAATTCACTGTGACCCACAGATAGATATACATCAAAGGGCATTAACGTGTGTTCTGCTTCCCTACCCAAACTCCAAACTCACCAGCTATTTTTCTGCAATTAAAAGAAAACATAATGTATGCAGATGTATATTGTTCTATTGTTGAAGATGAATTCCATCTAGTTGAGAAATAAGGCAGGCACATTAAAGGCTTTTTATTGCCTTACTCGAGAAAACCACGTTTAATATGTCTTTCGGCTGCTCCCGTTAGGGGTCGCCACAGTGGATCATCCATTTCCATCTCCTCCTGTCCTCTGCATCTTCGTCTTTCATGCCAGACACCTGCATGTCCTCCATCACCACATCCATAAACCTCCCCTTTGGCCTTCCTCTTTTCCTCTTCCCTGGCAGCTCCATCTTCAGCATCCTTCTCCCAATATACCCAGCATATCTCCTCCGCAGACGTCCAAACCATCTCAGTCTTGCCTCTTGCTTTGTCTCCAAACCGCCCAACCTGAGCTGTACCCCTCATTCCTAATCCTGTCCATCTTTGTCACTCCCAATGAAAATCCCAACTCCAGACT
This sequence comes from Lampris incognitus, assembly GCF_029633865.1. Lineage (NCBI taxonomy): Eukaryota > Metazoa > Chordata > Actinopteri > Lampriformes > Lampridae > Lampris > Lampris incognitus. The sequence goes on along the minus strand of NC_079211.1, from coordinate 93,920,930 downwards.
GATTTTGGTAATTTATGCCATGTCTGTTCTGTCACCAGTACATCCAACTGGTATCAACTCAGTCCAACTGTTTCCAATCCAGCCCTTCAAGTGCCCAGGGGGTCTGGCCTGATATAAATACCACTGGAGGTCATTGAGCTTCACAGGGGAAGGGAGTGACAGTTGGACAAAGAGAGCCAGATGGAGAAAGAGACAGAGGGAGGAAGAACTGGGCCAAAGTTGAGGATGCAACACGTGAACAGTGGATCCTGTCTTATTTCTTATCATACAAATAAAGAAAATTACATTTCACATGCGTCTTACTGTGCTCAACTTGTTAGTCAAATATCAATGTCCTAATCATATTCCTTGCTTTTTCAGAGCGCGTGTGCATGTCAGAGAAAAAAATAAAAAAAATGGTTTCAACTTAAGCTGTGCTTGAATTCAAACTAATGAAGACCTTGGTAAAAAAAAAAAAGAAGAAGAGGGAAGACCATCAACCTGCCAAGAAGAAGTGCTTTTCACATTTTTTCATATGACTAAAGCAATCTACACAGCTTCTTCTTTTTTTTTTTAGCTGTCATAGGGAGACAGCTGTGAACTGACAAAACCTCTGTGCTGCAATGCGGGATGGCTTATGAAGCTTAAGGGGAGAAAGAGTGCACCACAGTCACAAACTCGCACACAATCACACGTTTTTTTCTTTTCTATGTCAGCCTCAAAATGAGCCCGATTCCTTTCTCTCTCACCAACTTCCATTCCTTATCCCCCAGTTGATCTTGAGGACATGTGCAGGTATACAGAGTCACGTTCACTGCAGGGCATTACAGACTGTGTGCATCTTCTACTGCGCGCATATGGGGCAATGACACGCTTACAGGTAAAGTGCTACAAGGTTACTCACAATGGTGAGCGTACAGGAAATCTGCATCGCCGGTGGTATGCCAAACCCTGAGCAATACGTCCTCCTCCTCTTCATCAGCCGCGTGCCACTGCATAAAAAGGGAAACTACCTTATCTACTGTAACACTGCCGCTTATCAGAGCTCCAATATGCCGTTAATGCCAGCTGAGCTTCTTTAGAAGGAAACGCTGATGTGTTTATGAATCAGTCAGAGGGTGGGAGCCTTGTTCAGCTTTCAGCTCTACTCATTGCTGCTGCCTTTTAAGACAGGGAAAAATAGCTGCATATATTGATATAGTATGTGTCTGTCTGTGTGTGTGTGTGTGTGTGTGTGCGTGTCTGTGTGTGTGTGTGTGTGTGTCATGAAGCTATCGGTTCTCACAACCTTGCTTTTAGCTCAGCACCAGTATAAGCTTGGGTTGTGCCTAATTTGACCTCTCCCCAACTAGGCCAGCAAACGAGACAGACAGGAACTCAGGCTGGCTTTAAGTGTGCTGCCAGATGTGTGTGTGTGTGTGTGTGTGTGTGTGTGTGTGTGTGTGTGTGTGTGTGTGTGTGTGTGTGTGTGTGTAACACTCCAGGCGAGCGAGAAAGTGTAGAAAGTGGGTATCAAATGTGACGGTTGGCATGCTGTGCTGTGTGCCTGTATGTGCATGTGCTCGAGTGTGAATGTGTATCTTTCTTTGCTGCGAGCTGAGCAATGTAATAGCCCTTTGGCAGCGCAGTAAGAGGTTTGCTTGGACAGTTTACAGTTAGAAGGAATGACAGGAGTGATGTGCTCAGAGAGAGAGAGAGCGAGAAAGTGAATGAGAAAGACAGAGAGAGATGGGGGAACAAGCTAAATGGATCCAACACATTCAGACTGATAGTGACAAATGGCACAGAGAGAGAAAGAGATAACGGCGAATACACGCATGCACACACACACACACACACACACACACACACTCAATGACTGGACATAATGTTACAGGTTTAATGTTATGATGACACAGGTGGTTTGAATCCAGACATAAATCTGTCCAGCACAATGAAAGTAGCCTCAGTGACATGTAATTGAGAGAGGTGAGTAGGTGGTTTCTCTTTCCCCTCCTCCTCCTCCTCCATTTGGCTTTGCTTCCCGGCTTGCAGACACGGTGGGAGCTGGAGTGTCATGGCCCACTAAGCTAAAGCCTGCAGCCAGAAGTGATGGGCTGACTCAGTGGTCTGGCAGGGCCTCTGAAGACGTTATTGATCCGTGTAGATTTAAAGTTATAATGACTGAAACAGGACAGGACATGTTGACCAGGTAAACTCAGAGCTGAACTGACAAACGCTTTACCGGGGAAATCCTACCCCACAAGAACAATACTGAATTTGACAGGACAGTCCCTCCAGGGTTTCGCGGGCTTTTTTTGGGGGGGGGGGGTTGTTGCGGCCTAAAATGCCTGATTTCGCGGCAGCTTTTCTAAAACGTGCAGTGCATGTTGCGAATTGCGCTAGTGTAACCGGTTATTTTCTTGCCCGGTGCGGGGTTCGATATGAGGCGTACTGCACCACAAGGCGACGTCACTAACCGCTCGGCTAAAGGATCAGACCCGTTAGCTAGGGACTAACGTGTCTTATTAGTAGCTTACACTAGTAAGTTAAAATCGCAACAATAGTTGCGATTTTTTTGTTGTAAAATGTATTAAATCTCGAAGGCAACTTGTTCCCGTGAGGAAAGAAACCGCACTGTTCTGGGCGTCATAAGTAACCTTACCAAAACCACCTTAGCTTTTGCTAATGTAAACTACTAATAAGACACCTTAGTCCCTAGCTAAGGGTTCTAACCCTTTAGCCGAGCGGTTAGTGACGTCGCCTTGTGGTGCAGTACATCCCGTATCGAATCCCGCACCGGGCAAGAAAATAACCGGTTACACTAACTAGCCACATGCTTGCTAGCGCTCTCCACCTAGACCAGCCCAATGTTACAACACACACACACAGTTTGCCGTGCAGACAGGCAAGCACGCGTCACCACTAGCCATGCATACTGAATCTAACTCACCTTGGGTCTTCCTGCGCTTGCATGGATGTGGATGCAACAGCTTGTGTCATGGTGCCTCGTCTCGTCTGAGTTTCAGCCATTCTCTCCGGGGGGGCGTTGCGGTAGAAAAGTGTTTGGTCAATCGATGATTTACGTTTGTGTTCCACCACAACGTGGCACATGGTGCAACACAGTTTAGCGCCGCTTTCGTGCAGAGCATCGGGGAATTGCCCTGCACGGTCTTTGGCAGTCATTTCAGTTGGTAAACGTGAGACGTTGGTGGCGGACACGTCGGCGTCCTCAACAAAAAACAAAAGCATCTTCACAACCGGAAACAAGGAAAGGAAGTGGGTTTGGTGACGTAGGGCTCAATGGTTTGCGCGGGGGGATTGCTGTGATTGGCGGAACTCGCGGGGCATTACATTGATTGGTCAAATGTGCGAGGGAAGTTGCGGTAATTGGACAAAAGCGGTTCGCGGGGATTGACTGAATTTGCGTTAATTGTTAACTGTTGCGATCGGGACATCGCGAAATCCTGGAGGACCTGGTTACGTTTGAAAATGTTTGTTTTCTTTTCCGAGCCACTACAGCAGACGTGGTCGTCCTTCCCGCCAGTAACTGACCCATTTCCGGTGCTGATTTAACGCACTGGTCTCACCAAGTTATGGTGTCATGGTGCTGTAAACTAGTAATAAGACACGTTAGTCCCTTGCTGACGGGTCTGACCCTTTAGCCGAGCGGTTAGTGATGTCGCCTTGTGGTGCAGTACACCCCGTATCGAATCCCGCACCGGGCAAGAAAATAACCGGTTTACAGTGTCATGGTGCTTATCCATAACAGGCCAGCTCCTTGTTGACCACAGGTATGACATGATGAATTAACAGTGACAATGACTGTAGATAGTCACTTTTGAATGAGCGATCATTAGGAAAGATTATTTGATAACATTTTGATTGATTTAGGCACATAACCGTCTCAGTTCCACTCATTTCTGATTTGATTCTCTCGGTTATGTTTTTATGGTTGTGGTAACATTTGTCTTGGGTGCCCTTGTGTTGGCCCACTGTCCTTTGCATGTATTTTTTTCTTGAATCCCCCCCCCCTTTTCTCCCCAGTTGTATCCAGCCAATTACCCCACTCTTCAGAGCTGCTCCGCCCCCTCTGCCCATCCGGGGAGGGCTGCAGACTACCACATGCCTCCTCCGGTACATGTGTAGCCACCAGGAGACATACCCACATCCAACTTCCCACCCACAGACACGGCCAATTATGTCTGTAGGGACGCCCGACTAAGCCGGAGGTAACAGGGGGATTCGAACCCAAGATCCCCGTGTTGGTAGGCAACGCCGCCCCCTCTGCCCATCCAGGGAGGGCTGCAGCCTACCACATACCTCCTCCGGTACATATGAAGTCACCAGCCGCCCCGACCGACCAGAGGAGGCGCTAGTGTAGCCACCAGGAGACATACCCACCTCCAACTTCTCACCCGCAGACGCGGCCAATTGTGTCTGTAGTGACGCCCGACCAAGCCGGAGGTAACAGGGGGATTCGAACCCGCGATCCCCGTGTTGGTAGGCAACGGAATAGACCACTAAGCTACCTTTGCATGTTTTTATGTACATTTTCTTTAACTTTTAAAAAAAGGTATTTTGGTGTTATTATCTGAAGAAATTCTGATTATTTCAAGTCAAACATGTTTGTGATTATCACCGGGGTGCAGCACAAGATTCTGGGCCCTATACAGAAGCAGTCGCTGTGGGCCTCTGTTGTCTCTCACGCATCACTTTTTTGAGTTCTAGCATCCTGTATATTATTTAAATCACAGTACATTAATCTATTTTAACCTAACTTAACCTAACTTATCTTGCAGTGACTGAAAAAATGTATAGTATCGCTTCAAACATTGATGCATCTTTGGGCACTGATGCTGACACCCATGATGTTTATTCCTCAGTAAACGCCCACTGACAAGACTTCTTGTTTGCAAAGTTATTGATTAGATCTTTAAAGTCCAATTGCTTTGCTAGTCGGCGTTCAGTTGAGAGTAGCGCCAGGCCGTTCAGCCTCTCCTGGGACATCGCTGATCTGAGGTAGTTTTAACTTGCTGAAAGCCTGTTCACCCCCAGCAACAGTCACAGGCAGTGTGCAGAAAATCCTGAGTGCTATGCAAGCTTCCCCAAAAATACTCTGAGATGGTAGTGAGGGGCAGACTAAACCATTTTGCACCTTTTGTAAGGGGTGAGAGGGCCCTCAGAGAGGAGCCTTAGAGCGCCTCCGCTATTTTCTTTAAGTCCCTCGACCGATGTATTGAGCCAATTTTAACAGAAGTTATGACACCAATTAGTTAGAAATACAAATTTGAAAACCAAAACAAACATTTAATTCCAGGCTAACCCCCCCCCACCCCTTTCTGGGCCCTGGTAGGTTCCCCCCCCCCCCCACTACAATGCCGCTCTGTCTAGAGCTTGTTCCATCATCAGAATCAGAATCATGTTTATTGGCCATGCAGGTTTGCACACACAGGGAATTTGACTCCGGTTTTGTGGCTCTCTCAGTGTACTTAACATAGAATAACAACACTACAGCACAACAATCTATAGATATATACACAAGGATTGACTACATACGGGTGAAATAAGAGGTGATAAAGTGCAATGGTGTAGAGAATATATCAGAGATGCTGAAATACTAGACGTTAACAGGTTACTTACACACATGCCTGAGGTAGATGGTCACGTCAGAGCGTACCAGTATACATACAATGTACCGTACAGTATGTACACCAAATTGTTGGCTTTATTTGACAGTGTATATAATGTCATAATGCGTTTGTATCTACAACCACCCATAAAAAACAGAGACAAGTGATGATATAGTAAGAGATGTTTCCCTTTTAGCCGTGCAACTAGAGGTGAACACCAAGTTACTGCTCTTACCGGTAGCTTGGTGTTCACTTGGACGACACCTTTAGCTGCATGTTAAAAGTTTGTGTTCTCGCTTACAGCAGAGATTATACTTTTTATGCAGACTCTGGGTGTTTGAGGTGGATCAGAGGATTATGTTTTCATTCTATCGGGCCATACTAGATAGAGAGCATAGTCAAGGTGCGGGGTGTCAACATCGTACGGTAATCTCTCTGTACAGTTAAAATCTAAGCTTGCCCGCTTGGTAAAGACTGCCATGAAGGTCATGGGGAGGAATGAACACCAGTCCCCCCCAGTCCATATACTACCAGCAGTCGGTTCTCAAGGCAAGCACAGTGAATACTGTCTGATCCATCTTACATGCTCCACGCCGAGAATGAGCTCTTACCCTGTGGCAGGCGGTATAGAGTACCCTAAGGTAAACTCAGCCGTTTTAAAAACCCATTTGTGCCAACCTCAATTAAAATTTCAAATAATGTCACTTGAGCTGCAGCGTTGTGCAATAGCTTTTACGCAGACTTTATGCAAGAACTCGATAACAGTGTTTTGTTATGATGCGAGGGGTTGTGCTGTATGTCTCTTGTTCTTACCACTGGTTGTGTACTATACGTGCAACACTGAATGTGTAATTTGTGGTTGTGATGTGCTACAGTATGTGTTGTTGTTGTTTTTAATCATTATTACTACTATGGAGGCAACTATATTATGTGCAGCACTCGAGTCCAAGGCAAATTTCCCTACAGGGATAAAGTATATCGCATGGTATTAAGAGGTCTACAGACACCGAGCATGGTGGCTCCCTGTTAAGCAGGCTACATCGCCACTGTTATTTACTCCACAACTAGTCTGCTCCAGATTATGCTAAGTCCTGACATGCAGATCCAAACAATACTCTATACCAACCAGTGTTTCGAGTAAAGAAGACGACACCACACCAAATACTGTAAAGGCTCCTGTGGAAGGGATGCGCAGATGTGAACGAAGGATGTCAGTCGAATTCCAGTGGACCATTTCACTAATCAGGCTGAATATTTAACACATATTTTATATTACACATATGCCCCTGTTAAAGTTGGTCATCAGGCCATTAAGGCAATATTTCTGACTACTTCATCTAGTCCCCCCCCCCTTTTTTTCCCCACTTCTATCCGGCCAATTACCCCAATCTTCCAAGCCATCCCAGTGTCTGCTCCACCCCCTCTGCCGATCCGGGGAGGGCTGCAGACTACCACAAGCCTCCTCCAATACATGTGGAGTCACCAGCAGCTTCTTTTCACCTGACAGTGAGGAGTTTCTCCAGGGGGGCGTAGCACATGGGAGGATCACGCTATTCCCCCCCGGTTCCCCCTCCCCCCAAACAGGCACCCCAAATGACCAGAGGAGACGCTAGTGCAGAGACCAAGACACACACCCGCATCTGGCTTCTCAGCCCCACACACAGCCAATTGTGTCTGTAGGGACGCCCGACCAAGCCGAAGGTAACACAGGGATTCGAACCGGAGATCCCCGTGTTGGCAGGCAACGGAATAGACTGTGACGCTACCCGGATGCCCCTTCATCTAGTGTTTTTATGTACTGTTCAGTGCTCATGATCAATATCATTTGTTTAATGTCTGATGGATATCTGTTATATCAGAAACACAGATCCCTTACTGAGGCCCTGGCTGTCTTTTGCAATGTTTAGTCTTTTAACATTCACATCCTTCATTGCAGCCATGTCATCTGCGTCCCTTGACCATTGGCCATTGACAGTGGTGGTTCTAGCTTGTATGGTGCTCTGGGCAACCCCCCCCACCTTTCCCCCTGCCAAAAAAAAAAAAACCCACTAATTTTATTCAGACATTTGGAACAACAAAAATAAATAATCATGACATTTAAAACCATAGAAATATATACAAAATGTAAAAAATAAGACCCGTAAATAGCAAAAGGAAGTAACAGACACGTAGAAACAAATTGTAGTATAGCAATACAAATAAAAAAGAGAATTGAATTATTACACTATTGTGGCAGGATGAGGAAAAACACAGGAGATGAAGGCGAGTTTAACGTTTATTCCTCGCCGCCACACTATTACCCCATTGCTAATAAAAGATAAACAACATTTGTTGTTGTTATAATTTCTTTTTGTTGTTCACATGCATTGATTATTATAATTACATGTGCCCCTTTCACCTGAATGCATGCAAAGCTCAGGTCAAAGACCTCGAGGCTGACAGAGCGAGTTGATAACCACCTCTATTAGGTTATGTTTCTGCACATCAGGGCAAATAGGTGACGGCCTAAGCTGAATGTTCTCTATGAAACAGGCCCAAGTTTCTCTCTCTTGCACTTACTGGGGGAGATGGACAGGAAATAGGGAGTGGTTGACTGGGTGAAGGTACAGTATGGATAGCTGGGTGCCTGCCTGCCCCTGATGGTTGCTCTTTCCTAACCCCATGTGTCGCCGTGATACACCTGTGTTCAGTGATCCTTGTACAAGTATTTTGATTGAGATATAAATATCATCAACAATGCGCAGGAGGCAATGCATGCAATCAAAACTCCATGGTAGTCGTTTAAAGTAGTCTTTTAATTGGAGCACAGGGGATTCAAAAGTACAGCAGCTGGGTCGAAAAGACACAATAATGAGTTTTCCCAAACTAAAAAAAAGAAAGAAGGTTAGATGGTAAATGGACTATTTACACAGCGCTTAGCTAGTCTACCAACCACTCCAGGCACTTAACAGTGCATGCCTCACATTCACACACACATTCATACACTGATGGTGGAGGCTGCCATGCAAGGCACCAACCTGCTTATCAGGAGCAGTATCTTGCTCAAGGACACGCTTTCTGGAGGAGCTGGATGATCGAACTAGTGACCTTTCGATTACTAGATGACCCTCTCTACCTTCTGAGCCATGCCATGCACAGGTTCACACTCTATAATAAAAAATAAAGAAAAACAGGGCCGCGATGGTGTAGCGGTCTAAGCATCGGCTTTGTGTCGATGCAGTTGCCCACTGGGGGCCAGGTCGTCAGGTCCGACTATGGCCGGACTCGATGAAGCAGCAATAATTGGCAATGCTGTCTTCGGGAGGGGGGCGGAGTCGGCTTGTGTTCATCACATGAATGCGTCTCTGTGTGTGTGTGGGGAAAAAGCAGTGGTTCGGCCTGGAGTCGCCTCGCCACTTCCGTGACGAGGCGACTCCTTCCAGACTGCAGGCCGGAGAGACGCAGTTGGGGGACGCATGCAGTACGAGGGTGGTGTTTGAATTAGAATAGGGATCGACTGGCCACTATATTGGGAGAAAAAGGGAGAAACCAGAAATAAATGTTAAAAAAAAATAAAGAAAAACAAATGCAATAATTATTTTTTTTTAAAAACAACAAGAAAAAAATCTCAAGGTTTTGTACGAGGAGATTACTCAGAGCAATCTCACACCAAATTGACCCTGACATGAGCGTGAGCGTAACCTTTTCTTGAGATGTTTTTGCCATAAATGTTGAAAATAGCACTCAACAATCGGATGCTGCTTTCTTCATTTCAGTGTTCCGGTTGGGTGGGCCCGTCCAGGCTTGAGCTCCCCTGTTGTGTGTGGGTTTTGTCGTTCCTCACACAGTGGCCACGAAGGCCTTGTTATAAGCCATCAGCGGGGAATCAAACTCATATTTCTGTTTCCACACCTGTAGACCTTACTGGTGAAGGCTGCTAATCGAACTTTAACAATAACAGAGTAACTGTATTTGTATCGTTCTTCTCAAAAGCAAGAGGCTGCAATGGGCCTAACAATAAAAACAAGCCGACAACACAAGATTACACAGCAGGAAGGACCGCAACGAGAGACGCAGCATGGCGTCCCGGGCGACTGGCTCGCACGCGAAACCCATGGCTGTGTAAGTGTGTACTGTATGCTGATGAGTAGAACTGTGGTAGAAACATATCTATGGTGTGTTTCTGATATACTGACCTTCTGTTACACCATTAAAGCATCTATCACAGCTCTCATTGAAATCCTGTTTGTGTGTGTGTGTGTGTGTGATTGTGTGTCAGGCAGCTAGTCAAAACATCCATCCATTATCCCAACCGCTTATCCTGCTCTCAGGGTTGCGGGGATGCTGGAGCCTTTCCCAGCAGTCATTGGGCAGCAGGCGGGGAGACACCCTGGACAGGCCGCCAGGCCATCACACACACACTCATACCTAGGGAAAACCATGCAGACATGGGGAGAACATGCAAACTCCACACAGCAGACGACCTCCAAGGTTGGACTACGCCGAGGTTTGAACCCAGGACCTTCTTGCTGTGAAGCAACCACGCTAACCACTGCGCCACCGTGCCGCCCTAGCCAAAGCATCTCAAGTAGAAATTGAGTGAGGTCTGGAATGAGAAGTATGCACAGGTCCTCCCTACCGGGGAAACAGTCCTACTCCGAGACAGACAAGCAGACAGACAACCACTCATGCATGCGCACGTGCACACACACACACGTCTACAATGTTAAACAGAAACACACATTTTCTGAACACCCCATTCTTCATGGTCATTCCCAAATGCAAACTAATTCAAACAGTTGAGAGGGTGATGACAGATGAGGTACATCTTTTTGTCTCCATTGTACACCCATTTAACTCTACTTGAAAAAAGTTCATGAAAAACTCTCCGAATCAATTTCTCAGATTGATGGCCCCAGAGAATCTTTATTAACCTAAACGGTGCACGCTTCGTTTCGTTTCACTTTGTGTGCCGGATTCAGTTCCTTCTTTTCTTCTAAGATTTACCCGATGAAATCGACACGTTACTTGAATTAGAAAGTTGAGGTCTCATTGATTCACTGCTGATGTGGGTGGCACTATCCTCTCTGTGGTTATGGCTGCTCTGTGCACGGCCCTTTGCTTGGTTGCACATTCTCATCGTCCTATTTAACAGCCCTTCGGGTATCGTGAGATTTCGTCTCAGTCACAAAATGTAATCTATGAAACCGTGCCGGGGGACACGATATGACTGAGATTTTCTTGTCCTGCACCACGAAGTTGTATCCAATGCATTCCTATGGGCCACGTTTTTCTTGCATGAGTCAGGTTATCAAGATGCTGGCTCTGGCTGGTCTGGCCTCCCGGGAGAATGCCGGCCACTTACATATACTTGAAAACACAAAAACTACCTTAACCCTAACTGTTATTTATCCACATATCAGACAGCAGAAACGACATGACTGCTCAGTAACCGCCCACATCAGCACTCTTTATTTTCATCACTGCTTTTGTTACATGTCATTTCTTACTTCTCCCTTCTACTGCCCCCCTAGTGGGCAGCGGACTAACTACAAGATATAACCCTAACCCTAACTGCCGTAGTTTTTGTGTTTTCAAATACACTGCTCAAAAAAATAAAGGGAACACATAAGCAATGCAATGTAGCTCCAAGTCAATCACACTTTTGAGATATCAACCTGTCCAGTTAGGAAGCAACACTGATTTGTGACTCAATTTCATCTGTTGGTAAATTGTCTAATTTCCACCAGGTGGAAATTAGACAATTTGCAAGACAACCCCTATAAAAGGAATGGATTTGCAGGTGGTGGCCACAGACCATTTGCCTGTCCTCATCTTTTCTGGCCGATCTTTGGTTAGTTTTTCCATTTTGCTAGTGCCCTCACCACTAGAGGTGGCATGAGGCGGTATCTGCAACCTACAGAAGTTGCTCAGGTAGTGCAGCTCATCCAGGATGGCACATCAATGCGTGCTGTGGCAAGAAGATTTGATGTGTCTCCCAGCACAGTGTCCAGAGCATGGAGGAGGTACCAGGAGACAGGCCAGTACACCAGGAGACGTGGAGGGGGCCGCAGGAGGACAACAACCCCGCAGCAGGACCGCTATCTGGTCCTTTGTGCAAGGAGGAACAGGAGGAGCACTGCCGGAGCCCTACAAAATGACCTTCAACAGGCCACTAATGTGCAGGTTTCTGCTCAAACAGTGAGAAACAGAATGCATGAGGATGGTATGAGGGCCCGACGTCCACAATTGGGGCCTGTGCTCACAGCCCAACACCATGCAGCCCGATTGACCTTTGCCAGACAACATCTTGGTTGGCAGATTCGCCATTGGCGCCCTGTGCTCTTCACAGATGAGAGCAGGTTCACACTGAACACATGTGACAGACGTGAGAGAGTCTGGAGACGCTGTGGAGAACGTTCTGCTGCCTGCAACATCCTCCAGCATGACCGGTTTGGCGGTGGGTCAGTGATGGTCTGGGGAGGCATATCCTTGGAGGGCCGCACAGACCTCTACGTGCTAGCCAGAGGTACCATGACTGCCATTAGGTACCGGGATGAGATCCTCAGACCCATTGTCAGACCATATGCTGGTGCAGTGGGCCCTGGGTTCCTGCTCATGCATGACAATGCTCGTCCTCATGTGGCCAGAGTGTGTCAGCAGTTCCTGTATGTCGAGGGCATTGATGCTATGGACTGGCCTGCACGTTCCCCAGACCTGAATCCAATCGAGCACCTCTGGGACATCATGTCTCGTACCATCCGCCAACGCGATGTCGCACCACAGACTGTCCAGGAGTTGACCGATGCCCTGATCCAGGTCTGGGAGGAGATCCCTCAGGAGACCATCCGTCGTCTCATCAGGAGCATGCCCAGACGTTGTAGGGAGTGCATACAGGCACGTGGAGGCCACACACACTACTGAGCATCATTTTGAATCGTCTTGAAGAATTTCCACAGAAGTTGGATCAGCCTATGTTCTCATTTTCCGCTTTGATTTTGAGTATGATTCTGAATCCAGACCTTAATGGGCTAATGATTTTGATTTCCATTGATCATTCTTAGGTTATTTTGCTCTAAACACATTCCTCTGTCTAATAAATAAAGATTTTCAGCTGAAATATTTCATTCGTCGAGGTCTATATTGTGTTTTTAGGTGTTCCCTTTATTTTTTTGAGCAGTGTATATGTAAGTGACCGGCATTCTCCCGGGAGGCCAGACCAGCCAGAGCCAGCATCTTGATAACCTGACTCGCGCAAGAAACATTGGCCTATAGGAAGGAATGTGTTACGGCCACGGGTTTGGATACAACCTCGTGGTGCCGGACGAGACAATTTCAGTGACATCGTGACCCCCAGCACGATTTCATAGATCACATTTGGTGACTATGACACGAAATCTCCTGATACCCGGTTGGCTTCACGGGTCTTACTCATTACCACAAACAACCCAAAATATATAACCCAAACAACCCAAGGACCCCAAACACATAATGCAAACAACCCCAAATGACCCCAAACTACCAAAAACAACCCCAATGACCCCAAACACATGAGACGAACTACCACAAACAACTCCAAACCATTCAAACACACACACCAAAACAACCTTATACAACCTCAAACCATCCAATACATAGCATGAACAACCCCAAACATGCCCCACACCATCAAATAAGATGCCCCAACCAACCCCAAACTATCCAAACACATCCCCCAAATTATCCCAAGCACACCAAACACATACCACAAAACAACCCCCAGAAAAAAATCAGATTACCCTAAACAACCCCCCCCCAAAAAAATCAAAATACCCCAATACCCAAAACTCATGCCCTAAATCACCCTGAACTAAACCAAACACACCCCAAACAGTAGTTATTCAGTAAAACTTACTGTTTGGTTTGGTTCAGGGTGGTTTGGGGTATTTATTGGTATTTTTGGGTGGTTTTTTTGGGGGGGGGTTGTTTGGGGGTATATAGCTGGATAGTTTGGGGTAATCTGGGTTTTTCTTGGGGTTGTTTGTGTTTGTGTTTATGGTAGTTTAGGATTGTTTGGGGTAGTCGGGTGTTTTTTTGGGGGGGGTTGTTCAGGGTAGTTTGGGTTTTAATGAGGTTGTTCTGGGTTTTTGGGTCTGATTAGCAGGATCCCGTTTCACTCACTTTACTTTCATCAGTTACATTCTGAATTTGGAGCAGAAGACAAAAATCAGCCCAACAACCATAAAATAATTCCTCTTAGTTTTTATTGACATTAAATTATAACTCAATGGTAGACAAAACTTTTCATCAAAACATTTCGTTGGTGAATGGACAACTGTGGGAATGGGGCTAAGTTACCATTAACATCCATAGCACAGAAATGATGAAGGTTGACTGTCCTTAACCAAAGGGGGAATTTTATTTATCTATTTATACTTTCTTCTACCATGTAAATCCCACTGAGATTAGAAAATGTCTTTAAGGGAACAGCACAGAGGGGTGAATAACCGAGAGCAAATGACATAACAAAATATTTCAGAAAGTAAAATGACTTGCCCTTCAATCGACACATTTCCAACAACAGTTTGTGGCAGACTGAGAGAAAAAAACAACCACGAAAAACAGAAATATTTTCTAGTTTAAACACGGGTAGAACAGCTTCATGACAGTGAAAGCTAAATCCAGTCACAGACCTGCTGTAAGTATAGAGCCTTGTGAGCGGCTGGTTTCTGTGACCATCTCCACTAATGAATGGATAGATGTGATTTACTTCCAAGACATGGCATGGGTCCCCTGTTTGGCAATTATTTCTATGAAAGTCATTCAAAGCTCTGCTCAAATTTAATTTTAGTGCAAGGACCTCTGAGGCCCGGCTAGATTCAAATCAAACAGAGAAATCTGAATTTTTTTGGGTCAGTTCAGAATAAAACTCATTTTGTCCCTTTGTAAATTTGCCAGAGATGCTCTTGATATCCTACATGATATTTGTCTGTTTTTTCCTTGTTGCCCTAATCTCCTGAGGTGTGAACCCTGCTTTAATTTTTAAAACATCAAAAATAACCTTAGAATAACTTTACACGAATAATGACGGGGTTTAACAAGTTATGTACAATAATACAGTTTCAACTTCATTATTTTACTAGTTCAATAAGAAAAATAGTCATTACTGTGAACATATTGTCATTAAAAGACAAAGACATGTAGGACTTCTCCATGATTGATTAAACTTCGTAACTTACCAACTACTAAATTTCCCCACGGTATGTTTCCCATTAGTGTCAGTGCTAATTTTGTCCTCCCATCTATGGAAAGCCAATCAACAGAAATAATAACAGTGATAATGATAACGATAGCAATAATAATAATTACAGTGATAATAATAACCATCATCATCATCAATAAATTTTAAGTGCGATGATGCTTTTGGGAAACTGGTTGTGAGGCAATAAATACAATAAGGCGACAAAGATACGTAGCTTCTCCACAAACAGGATGTTAAGAGAAACTTTCTGAAAAGCACAACATGTGACTAAGAACCATGGGAAATGTAGTCCTGTGAGTTGTGCCCACTTCAAGATGGCTGACTCTTGCTTGAATCCAGCAGCTAGATTCAATTTCAGTTCATTCCACCAGTTTGACAATGTGACCTCGAGGCCAGGTTTTTCATTGCCATCTCACATGACATTTACTTAGTCATCCTATTCGACATAACTAGAAGGAAACACAAGGAATCTGTCTTTATCGTGACCTTTGCCATTCGGACAGTACCAATATGACCGCATCTGTTTCAAACGTGGCAATAAAAACAAAACAAAACAAAAAAAAACCCAAACGAGTACTAACTTGACAGTGCGAAGAAGATCCTTTTTGATATTTCTGTCTGTGTGCACATATTGTAAGCAGTGATGTAAACCGAATCCTTTAAGAGGTCAGCCTGAGAGAAGGCCTTCCCCTTCACATGTAAACCGACTGAGCAGGGACTGTTCAGTTCACATTACACTCTGTGGCAGACACACTGTGTGACACCACATGGTCTGGGTAACTAGGCTATGAGAGAGAAAAGAGGGAAGAGAGTGGGAGAGAGAGAGAGAGAGAGAGAGAGAGAGAGAGAGAGAGAGAGAGAGAGAGAGAGAGAGAGAGAGAGAGAGAGAGAGAGTATTGAAATCGAATGAATTTGGAAAGGAGTGCAAGGGCACCAGACAGAGAGAGAGAGAATGAGAAGGGAAGAGTAAAACTGGGTGGAGTGAAAGTGAGGAAGAGAGAGAGAGAGAGAGAGTATCGAAATGCAAGGGCACAAGACGGGGAGAATGAGAAGGGAAACTGGATGGAGAGGAAGAAAGAGAGAGAAAGAGGGGAAAAGTGAGAGAAAGAGAAAATAATTTGAGTTTAAGAGAACCTGGGGGATGGTGGTGGCTTTCACCAGCGGGAGTAGAGCTGTGTTCCTACAGGCTTTCCTTCACCTCGACCGAGTCCTTGCCTCTGAGGTACACAAGCAGAAGGAATCACACACACACCCACCCACACACACACACACACATACACACACCCACACACACACACACACACACACACACATACAAACTTCCCTTCAGTGTGCTGTGGCTTAGTGTGAGACAAGGTCAACAACTCTCTCCAAAATCCAACATTTTCTGTGTACGCCAAGTGCCTTGAACTCTTGCGCTGTACTTAGCAGCAGAGCAGGCTCCATCTCCTGTCTGACAGTCCAACAGCTGTTTATCCAAAGCTGCTGGGATGGAAGTTGGTCTGGCCGTCTAGCCAGTCGATAAAACTACAAATTCCACAGAGCTTATGCATTCAGCAGACTCTCTCTCAAAAATTTTAAGGATTAGTTTTTCATGGAAATTGTTGTAAGAACCCCCTCCTGATCAAATGCTTTCCTGATACTTGGAGGTCAGGGTAAACTGAGGTCTTGTTTTCTCTTATATTCGATTGTGGCTGATTTTCTCCCAAACCTAAAATCCAGTGCAGGTCTCAGCTGGTCTTGGCAGTTATACTGACATCTTTTCCATTACAAAAGTCGTCATAATGTGTCTTAAGCCGGGGTCAGACTACACGATATTTTTGTCTTTCATGATGGCCACCATGTCAGATTAGGCAATCGCAATGCCATAAATGCTTGCCGCGTCTTGGCCGGGACACTGGCAACACTACAAGTATGACCCTGACCAATCATTGTATGCTGCCTTTCACGACCCTTCATAGGTCGTTTGGAAGGAGAGTCAAGAAATTGTCAATCATAGCTACAGAAGCAGTATGTGTGATGCTGTTGGTCTTGTGTTGTGACAAGGGAAAGAAAAGAAAGAAAAAATGATTGTGGACCCGTTCCTAGGTGTCATAAACAGGACAGTATGGGTTGTCTATCCTTCAAAGAGAACTTGAGGTAACCAATGTGTTAACATGTTGCTCGGTTTCATCGCTCCACCTGACAGCAGCAACAGCAGCATCACTTTCTCTTTGCCATGGTTACACATGTGCGCCGGAGAGCACTCTTCCATCCTATTGGTCAATGTCAAGGAACACTTTGTAGAAGATGTCAGATTAGGCAGTAAAGGTACAAAATGTCTTGACATACTAGACTTTTCGTCGGGCTGTCGTGGGGCATCCCAGACGCCATATTGCTGTTCTTCGATTATGTCACACTACACGGGGAAAAGATGCCTGTTTGTTGTTCCTGACGTTCATAATGGGGCCAGCCCAATGCTGGAAATTTGTCGGTGACGACAAACTCGTGTCAAAATCTGGCTGAATTCGAGTAGTCTGATCCCAGCATTAGAGTCTAAAACAGCTCTCAAACAATTTACACATTTGCAAACTGGATGTGGTAAAAGAGCTCACAAATTAGGACCGGGTATAATTGGAAGTGTTTCAATACTAGTTTCAGTTTTGAGGCATTTATAAAATTGATTGTTTTTTCTTTTTCAATGCATATGAAGCTAGAGCATATACCATAATTAGGTTATTGTTACTATTCATTTTGTGCACCATTTACACAGTATGGGTCAATTTTCTAAATGGAGTCAGCCCAAGTTCAATAAAAAGTAACTTGCAATGCCACAGAAAACCTGAGAATCCATCCATCCATCCATTATATATATATATACACTCACTGGCCACTTTATTAGGTACACCTTGCTAGTACCAGGTTGGACCCCCTTTTGCCTTCAGAACTGCCTTAATCCTTCGTGGCATAGATTCAACAAGGTACTGGAAACATTCCACAGAGAGTTTGGTCCATATTGACATGATAGCATCACGCAGTTGCTGCAGATTTGTCGGCTGCACATCCATAATGCGAATCTCCCGGTCCACCACATCCCAAAGGTGCTCTATTGGATTGAGATCTGGTGACTGTGGAGGCCATTTGAGTACAGTGAACTCGTTGTCATGTTCAAGAAACCAGTCTGAGATGATTCGAGCTTTATGACATGGCGCGTTATCCTGCTGGAAGTAGCCATCAGAAGATGGGAACACTGGTCATAAAGGGATGGACATGGTCAGCAACAATACTCAGGTAGGCTGTGGCGTTGACACGATGCTCAGTTGGTACTAAGGGGCCCAAAGTGTGCCAAGAAAATATCCCCCACACCATTACACCACCACCACCACCAGGCAGGATGGATCCATGCTTTCATGTTGTTGACGCCAAATTCTGACCCTACCATCCGAATGTCGCAGCAGAAATCGAGAATCATCAGACCAGGCAACGTTTTTCCAATCTTCTATTGTCCAATTTTGGTGAGCCTGTGCGAATTGTAGCCTCAGTTTCCTGTTCTTAGCTGACAGGAGTGGCACCCTGTGTGGTCTTCTGCTGCTGTAGCCCATCTGCCTCAAGGTTTGACGTGTTGTGCGTTCAGATATGCTCTTCTGCATACCTCGGTTGTAATGAGTGGTTATTTGAGTTACTGTTGCCTTTCTATCAGCTCGAACCAGTCTGGCCATTCTCCTCTGACCTCTGGCATTAACAAGGCATTTTCGCCCACAGAACTGCCGCTCACTGGATATTTTCTCTTTTTCAGACCATTCTCTGTAAACCCTAGAGATGGTTGTGCGTGAAAATCCCAGTAGATCAGCAGTTTCTGAAATACTCAGACCAGCCCGTCTGGCACCAACAACCATGCCACGTTCAAAGTCACTTAAATCACCTTTCTTCCCCATTCTGGTGCTCGGTTTGAACTGCAGCAGATCGTCTTGACCATGTCTACATGCCTAAATGCATTGAGTTGCTGCCATGTGATTGGCTGATTAGAAATTTGCGTTAACGAGCAGTTGGACAGGTGTGCCTAATAAAGTGGCCGGTGAGTGTATATATATATATATATATATATATATATATATATATATATATAAAATCCAGTGAGTCAAGTAAATACTTTATGAGACAGTACAAGCCTGTTTCATGCCATAAGCAGAATATTTTGCTCTGTATTTGTTGAGCACTTTCCCTACCGTTGAGTGTTTCTTTTAAGTTATACATACACACACACACACATATATATATATACACTACCGTTCAAAAGTTTGGGATCACATTGAAATGTCCATATTTTTGAAGGAAAAGCACTGTACTTTTCAATGAAGATAACTTTAAACTAGTCTTAACTTTAAAGAAATACACTCTATACATTGCTAATGTGGTAAATGACTATTCTAGCTGCAAATGTCTGGTTTTTGGTGCAATATCTACATAGGTGTATAGAGGCCCATTTCAAGCAACTACCACTCCAGTGTTCTAATGGTACAGTGTGTTTGCTCATTGGCTCAGAAGGCTAATTGATGATTAGAAAACCCTTGCGCAATCATGTTCACACATCTGAAAACAGTTTAGCTCGTTACAGAAGCAACAAAACTGACCTTCCTTTGAGCAGATTGAGTTTCTGGAGCATCACATTTGTGGGGTCAATTAAACGCTCAAAATGGCCAGAAAAAGAGAACTTTCATCTGAAACTCGACAGTCTATTCTTGTTCTTAGAAATGAAGGCTATTCCATGCGAGAAATTGCTAAGAAATTGAAGATTTCCTACACCGGTGTGTACTACTCCCTTCAGAGGACAGCACAAACAGGCTCTAACCAGAGTAGAAAAAGAAGTGGGAGGCCGCGTTGCACAACTGAGCAAGAAGATAAGTACATTAGAGTCTCTAGTTTGAGAAACAGACGCCTCACAGGTCCCCAACTGGCATCTTCATTAAATAGTACCCGCAAAACACCAGTGTCAACATCTACAGTGAAGAGGCGGCTGCGGGATTCTGGGCTTCAGGGCAGAGTGGCAAAGAAAAAGCCATATCTGAGACTGACCAATAAAAGAAAAAGATTAAGATGGGCAAAAGAACACAGACATTGGACAGAGGAAGACTGGAAAAAAGTGTTGTGGACGGATGAATCCAAGTTTGAGGTGTTTGGATCACAAAGAAGAACGTTTGTGAGACGCAGAACAAATGAAAAGATGCTGGAAGAATGCCTGACGCCATCTGTTAAGCATGGTGGAGGTAATGTGATGGTCTGGGGTTGCTTTGGTGCTGGTAAGGTGGGAGATTTGTACAGGGTAAAAGGGATTCTGAATAAGGAAGGCTATCACTCCATTTTGCAACGCCATGCCATACCCAGTGGACAGCGCTTGATTGGAGCCAATTTCATCCTACAACAGGACAATGACCCTAAACACACCTCCAAATTGTGCAAGAACTATTTAGAGCAGAAGCAGGCAGCTGGTATTCTATCGGTAATGGAGTGGCCAGCGCAGTCACCAGATCTGAACCCCATTGAGCTGTTGTGGGAGCAGCTTGACCGTATGGTACGCAAGAAGTGCCCATCCAACCAATCCAACTTGTGGGAGCTGCTTCTGGAAGCGTGGGGTGCAATTTCTCCAGATTACCTCAACAAATTAACAGCTAGAATGCCAAAGGTCTGCAATGCTGTAATTGCTGCAAATGGAGGATTCTTTGACGAAAGCAAAGTTTGATGTAAAAAAAATCTTATTTCAAATACAAATCATTATTTCTAACCTTGTCAATGTCTTGACTCTATTTTCTATTCATTTCACAACATATGGTGGTGAATAAGTGTGACTTTTCATGGAAAACACAAAATTGTTTGGGTGATCCCAAACTTTTGAACGGTAGTGTATATATATATATATATATATATATATATATATATATAGATGTAGGAAAAAATTTTAATACATGGCAGTACAAGCTTGTTTCGTGCGTCACACCCTCATCGGCTGCTAATGTGATTCAAACAAAGAACAACACACAATATACGTTGCCCCGCGTTGCGCCCCTAATTTTGGTGGACAGCAACCAATGAGAGGAGAAAACATTTAAATCCTTACAATGGGGTAGGTAGCTACGATGCACAGCAACCAATGGTGGGGTAGAAAACATTGCAACCAATGGGGTAAGGGGTTGGGGCTTGTTTTGAAAAAGCATTTAAATGACCAGGGCACTGTTAGAATAGCATACATTTAGAATATAACAAGGTAACGTCAAATGGGGTAACTTATGTATATCATATAGTGGGGTGGTGTTGGGGCACAGTTGGAAGGGCAGGCAGTTAAAATATAAAAAAATACAACATCAACATCTAATAAATATCACGTGTGTATCATCTAATGGGGGGGGGATAATAAAGACATTTTACTTATAGTTACAAAGGAGATATTTTTTCGGTGTCTACAGCTGGTGGCCAATTCGTTTCTACTATTCAAGGTGGACATATCAGGTCTGCAGATAATAAAATACTTCTCTGCCAAGCACAGGTTACATCTTTTACCGCTAATTGAATATGCACTGCTCTTTGCAAAGATTTTCAATGAAATAGAGTAACCGATATTCTAGTCTAGACAAGAATATTTGTTACTCTATCAAAGAGCAATGCATATTCAATTAGCGGTAAAAGATGTGATATTTATTAGACGTTGATGTTGTATTTTTTTATATTTTAACTGCCTGCCCTTCCAACTGTGCCCCAACACCACCCCACTATAGGATATGCATAAATTACCCCATTTGACGTTACCTTGTTATATTCTAAATGTACGCCATTTCAACAGTGCCCTGGTCATTTAAATGCCTTTTCAAAACAAGCCCCAACCCCTTACCCCATTGGTTGTAATCTTTTCTACCCCTCCCTTGGTTGCTGAGCATCGTAACTACCAACCCCATTGGTTGTAATAGTTTAAATGTTTTCTCCTCTCATTGGTTGCTGTCCAATGACATTAGGGGTGTGACGCGGGGCAACGTATACTTTGTTGAACCACATTAGCAGCCGATGAGTTTGTGATGCATGACACAAGCTTGCACTGCTATATATTAAAAGTTTTCCCCCTACATCAATATTGATATTCCGCTCCTCATTTGTTGAGCACTTTTATCAACACCATTGACGGTTTCAGAAAAACCCCCTGCTATATATATACATATAATGAGTAGGTTTATTGACAGCTGATGATTGCTTATGGCATGAAGAAGGCTTGTATTGTCTCATAAAGAATTTACTTGACTCACTGGATTATATATGTGTATATATATATATATATATATATATATATATATATATATATATATATATATACACACACACACACACACACACCCACTTATTACAATTCAGGGTGGTGGGGAGCTGCTATCCCAGCATGCATTGGGCAGAAGGCAGGGAGACACCCTGGACAGGTTGCCAGTCCATCACAGGACTCACACATAGTTTTCATTAAGTCCTTAAAATGGATACAAACAGTGAATACAGCAAGGTAATAGTAGGTATCATTGTTTGACACCCAGTTCTTAAGTTCTGAGAGCTGAAGAATTCTTAACTCAAAATGCCAAATAGACGTATCGATTTGGGGAAAATAATGTCTCCTGATGTTTGTTGCGCAAAACTGACGTGTTTCTAAAGTGTCACACTTTTATAAAGAAAGGGCTCAGGATAATTCGTAACTTGGATAATATTCAAGTCAAATTCATTTTCATGCCACCAAAAATTTTGTCAATGTGTCTTTTTTTCTTTTTCAAGCAATGTTTATCTTGATTTGAGATCACCCCCACTTCTATGACTTATCATATGCATTTATTTTTACATAGGTAATAATGAGCTATTTTGTTCCCTAAATTGCCTACAACACATCTAACGCCTTATTTAAGTGATAAGAAGGATAAAAATCAAACTAAACACTCTACAACCACACTGATCCCTTTTGTCTGGATATTCAGGAATAGTGGGATCCTACGGTACCAACATATATATTTTTTTGCATTTATAGAAACAATTGAAAGTTTAATTTCCCTTCTACAAACGATGAGGTGAGAATGGACGTTTGAAAAGATACTGTTCATCCCAAATCCTTTGTTGTTGCTGTACAAAATGCTGTGTTTCTCACAACTCTTAAAAAGCATGCAGTTCATAAAAGGGTGCCGGGTGTGACGTTTCACCTTGACAGGGGTCTCAGCCATGCAGGCTGCTGATATCAGAAAATGAAGAGTTGATCTGAGGTGGGATTTGGCAATGCGGGTACATCTCCTCGTGAGCACAAACTACAGTCCGCCACATAGTTCTGTGAGCAGCATCATATGTCTTGATAAAATGATAAAAATATCAATCTCTTTTCAAACACACACAAAATTCAACAACTCATCTCTTAGTTCTCCTTTTGTAATCGCCCTGGTATTTGGTAAAATTTTGAAGTAGAAATGTTGGAGGTGACGAAGATGTGTGCATGTATCTGTGTACAGGTAACAGTGTGTGTGTGTGTGCACTTTCAAGAGTGCAAGGTGAGTGCAAGCGTGCATGTCTGTGGGCGTAAGCAGATCTCAGCTGTCAGCATGAAGTAATGTGGGAGGTCGGCAGACGGATGAGCTCCTTGTTAATGCTCATGGCGTGACGTGCATGCGTGTGTGTTTGTTTTGTAAAGAGAAAGCATATATCAGTAGACGGGTTTCCATTGCAGTTTTGCACAAAATATAAGCGCTCCCCCCCCCCCCTTTTCTCCCCAATTGTACCCGGCCAATTACCCCACTCTTATGAGTCGTCCCGGTCGCTGCTCCACCCCCTCTGCCGATCCGGGAAGGGCTGCAGACTACCACATGCCTCCTGATACATGTGGAGTCGCCAGCTG
Source organism: Lampris incognitus (assembly GCF_029633865.1). Taxonomy (NCBI): domain Eukaryota; kingdom Metazoa; phylum Chordata; class Actinopteri; order Lampriformes; family Lampridae; genus Lampris; species Lampris incognitus. Next base: position 93,897,247 of record NC_079211.1, on the reverse strand, counting down.
CTTCTTTTCACCTGACAGTGAGGCGTTTCACTAGGGGGGCGTAGCGCGTGGGAGGATCACACTATTACCCCCAGTTCCCCCTCCCCCCTGAGCAGGCGCCCCGACTGACCAGAGGAGGCCTCTGGATGTGGGTTTGTGACCAGCAATCAGGACACATACCCACATCCAGCTTCCCACCCGCAGACACGGCCGATTGTGTCTGTAGGAACGGCCGACCAAGCTGGAGGTGACACGGGGATTTCGAAACGGCAAACCCCGCGTTGGCAGGCATCGGAGTAGACCGCCACGCTACCTGGACACCCTCAATTGC